>NC_056725.1:85158279-85290779 GCF_019279795.1 Protopterus annectens
CACCCACACACACATATGTTTACAAGAGGATAGTCTATATCTAAGCAATCTAGCTCAATCAGAGGTGGATACTACAACTAGTTACCAACACTGAGTTGTTATTCTTATATCATTTAATTCAATATATTAATTTATTTACTTAAATAAGCTACATAATACAGTTTGAGATGTAAATGTAGATAGCAGAAGAACGTAAAACAAAATGTTTCTACAAATAGCTTACAGGAAAAACACTAACTAGACAGCTAAAAATTTTCCTTATTCAGACTTTGCTAAATGAGTTACTAGATACCGTGCAAGTGCAAAATGTAGCAGAAAAAAATAGAGCAAATTCACTTTTAAAGGAAAACATAAAATCCATGAAGCAAACAAGCATATCCAAAGTACAACAAATGCTTTCAAAATGATTCCTGTAGACTGGAATGTTAACAAGAAGAAGATCACAAAACTTCACTTCTGGAGGAGTGTCTTAGAATGAATGAATGAACAAATGAATGAACTGCCACTGGAATATAGGCACAGTAACAACTGGATAGAATTAACTCTAAAATGTCTATGGTGCTTTGTTGGCCCTGTCAAACAAAAGCCAAACTGCAGGCAATGGACCTCGGCTGAGTAGGCTAATGCCTTAAATAATAAATAATAGAAAACAGCTGGCTCAGCTGCAAGACTTAATGCATTATATAGCAGGAAGTAACAGCCATCAGCTTTGAATCATCATGCCGTCGTTTAAGGAAGAATAAATTACAGACATGGACCACCCACACTCTCCCCCAGGATGGTTGAGCTAGTGTAAACTGCTGACACCCATCCTCCCATGTCCAGCTGTTCTAGCACCAGAGCCACTAATCAAAAGCAGGTCATCTGGGTCTTTGTCAGAACATTATCCATCTGTGGCAGTGAGCCAGAGTAACTATATGATATGACTGTCTCAGAGTATGAATGATCAAATGATTAAAGTATTCACCCTATTTTAAAGGAGACTAATCAGAGAGTTTAATAAATAAAATGAGGCACCTCCAAGGAGCAAACGCCCCACTGCATTTTTATGATTATACTCAACCTTGGTCTGCTCTGCTGTTTCTGTGTTCTACTTGGACTGCTAATCATAGAGTTTGTATATTTAGAGATCAATGGTGAGGGGGAAAATGCCAAAAGGAAGGTATAAAGAGATGAAGTATTACTTTTACATTAGATTCTTGTTTTATATATATATATATATATATATATATATATATATATATATATATATATATATATATGTGTGTGTGTGTGTGTGTGTGTGTGTGTGTGTGTGTGTGTGTGTGTGTGTGTGTGTGTGTGTGTGTGTGTGTGTGTGTGTGTATTTCTTGTCATTTGCTTTTTCTGTGAATAGGTGGACGATTGAAGAAAGACATGCAGGTAGGTGCAAGCATGTGTGGGTGTGCCTTCTTTGAAGGTTGGGCGTCGGGCTGGCAACTTGGCACCGTAAAAATTCACTGCCAATCATTAGTGGACCGGATTTCCACTGTGGCGACCCCTAACCAGGAAAAGTCAAAAGACAAGGTGGGTGGTTGAAGATACTGACATTTTTTTTTTGCTGTTTTGAGTTTTATAGTTGCAGTCCTTATCAGGTGTAGTGTGATAAGGACCATTTTGCACCAGTATCCAGTTATAAAGCCTATTTCAAAGATTATGGTATCATGACACGATACATAGTTCTTTTAGTGTCCCATACCTGACTAGAACTAAAACACAAAAGAATGATGATTACTAAAAGTAATCGAAAGGTCAGAGGTATACTAAACTCTTCCAGGCCTGACTGTTGTGACCGAGTGCAGCAGGGAAACGTTTCATCTTTGACAGTCATTATACAAGAGTCAAAGGTATCATTTTTGTATGCTGCTAGTTAGTAAGGAATGTTTAGAAGATTTGTACCTACCTGATCTTCATCTAAGAGCCTGAAAATTATATCACTAAGCAGCAACAGGTTATTTCTTTTTTGTCTTCTATCTAAATGTCTTCCATTTCATTTCTGAATCGTTCTTCACATAAAGATGAAACACAGTGCTGCAGAGATACCATGAGTTAGTAAGTTGTGCTTACAAAGCAGCACAAAGGTAGGAATACTGATTTCTTAAGCAGGGTATAATACTGCTCCACATGCATCCATTCCAGGCTTGGCCTGGAAGCACAGCCTAATTAAGTGACTTATTCAGTGTCACACAATAGGCCAATAGAGGCTGACAGCATCAAAGCCAGAACTTCTACAGAGTATAGGTACATCAGCCATCACCTTAAATCTGTGTGCCAGGCTAAGGCTTTGAGTTCAAGTCTCACATGGGATAGGCAGGTTTAAGGTTCTTACTTTATTATGTTCCTGCATTTGCCATACTCTAGTCTTTAATACCACCATCTTGTGATGCATCAATGTAACAACAACATAGTCAACTACAGTTAGCCTTTCAATCAAAATGCTCTAGACTCAGCCACTTCTCTCATTGCCCTAAGTAGGTTTTTCCAGATCCTCTGTATACACATTAGGCTACTTTGCAAATATCTTCCTTACAGAGAAACACTAAGAGTCATTTCACAGGTAAAGGATGCATCTTTAAGTCATATTAAAATCCAGCTTCAGACACCTTATCTTGCTATCTAGCTCCTTACCAAATTAATGTACAACATGGTGGCTTAGTTAAAATTTCTGTTTTCCACATCCACCGTCCATAGCTCATATTTAATGTTTGACTGCTGCTTTTTGGAGTTGCATGTTCTCACCATTGCTCTGCATGTTTTCTCTGTGTAATCTGATTTTCTCCTAAAAATCACCTGGATTATTGGCTGCTTGATAGTATCAATATACAAGTTTGGCATTTAAACTTGCACTTTGGCTGAGATGATGGTTGATAAGCATCACAAAAGGGCCTCACACTTATCCAATTAACAAATAAATAAGCAAACAACAGAGTGGTTTAACAATTGCTAACCCTGTCCAAAGTTAAAATCAAAATAATGTACTTGACTGACTACTTTTTAGCATTAAAAATAGAATGGTAGTGCATGTCCTTAACCTTTTTAATCTCAAACTCCTCATAGGTTATATACCTTATTTTTAGAGAACTGCCACTCTGATCTCATTACAGGAGTTTGCCCCTACCAGGGCAGGCAATTATAGCCCCACTAGTTTCACCAGTCTTTTATGTAATGTTATGATATGCATCATACCAAAGCTCATTAATACACATACAAAAGACCTCTTGACCAGTAAACCATACGATTTTGGCTTTGCCCATGTCAGATCCTGTCTCCTTAACATTGTAGATTTCTTCAAAGGGATTACTAAAACCATGAACAGTGGTCAGTCTATTCACACTGCGTTTTATGACCTTGTCAAAGCATTTCATACACTACACCATGCAGGTATTACATTGCCTCTGGGATATCTAATTGGTTGACTGAGAGAACCCATATTGTGAAAGTTAAAAGAGCTTTCTGTGTATGTAGAAATGCTACCACAGGTGTTTCATAGGGTTCAGTATTGAGATGTCTGTTTTTGGCATCTATTTCTCTAATATCTAATCTAATGTTCCAAGTGCATTATTTATGTAAGTGCGTTGATGACTATAAATTGGGTCCAGTTTTCAATTCACCTTCATACACACATTTACATTAGCACGAGCTTCACCATGCCATCTTTTGGTATATTAAAAAGGATCAATACAACAACAGCAGATTACACACCAATGGGAACTATTACAACAAGAGTTACCAGTACAAGAACAATAGGGGCCGAGGGCCCAATTAAGTGTTATCATGTGACAGTGGGAGTTTATGCTCGGATGAAGTACTGGGTGACTGTGAGTCCTTTGTTGATTGTGATGTACCTGTTGAACCCTCCCATTGTGATATATTTAAGAAAGACGACTTTACTATCTATAATTATACTGCAATAACTATTAACAATGTTCATCACAGCTTATTGAGCAAGGGTATAACATTTGTTCCTGAGTTTTCCTTGGATATTGCTGATGTGTTGACCAATTTGAAATTGTGCACTAGACAGCTTAATTTAAAATTATTTTTAATGGTAATTCTTTAAGCAAGGACAAAGTTTCATTGCACAGAAGTAGATTATTCATAGCACCTCCAAATGTAAACCTGTGAAGCCGAAATGAGAAGGATTTTGAATTCTAACAAAAACAAAATGGTTCAAGACAACTTGGCCACTGAGAAGAGAAAGATACTATTTAGTTTAGCCAACAATCATGAATTACGTTTGATGAAACCTGACAAAGGTGTGCGCATGGTCATTATGTCACAGTATGACTATGCCTTCAGGATGTCTGAAATTTTAAACGACCAGTCTACTTATATGCAGGCCAGTATCAATGAGGTTAACAGGGCCTATTCGAAAATGTATTTATTTTTGTTAGATGCACTATTTCAGGGTATGTTAGATGAGGAAGAACACAAGTATCTGTTGGTTCCACATCCTGTTATTCCGGCAATTTTTGGCATACTGAAGACGCGCAAGTCTATTTCTAACTCCCCTTTTAGACCCATTGTGGCTGCTAAGGGGTCTAAAACTGAGCCATTGGCAGCTTTTGTGGATTCCTTTATCAAAATAGTTTTGGGGGAATCTGAACATATTTTAAGGGACTCATGGCATTGTTTAGAAAGACTTAGGGGTGTTGATTTATCTGAGCCCTTCAAATTTCCTACCATAGATGTGATAAATGTATTTACCACCATACCCCATGAGGAGGGCCTTGATTTCATTAGAGAAAGCTTAGTCAACAGCAAAACTTGCAATAAGAAAAGATTAACTTGCTGGTTGATCTAATGGAACTGGTCCTTAAGAATAATTTTTTGCTCTTCGAAGGGGAAATTTACCAACAAATTGCAGGAGTGGCCATGGGAGCCAAGTGTGCTCCCATGTTTGCCAACTTGGTACTTCTATACTGGAAAGTAAATTATATCTTCACATCTCGATTTATGTCCAAGATCCTGTTATATAACAGATTCTTGGATGATATTCTGATTCTATGGAAAGGGACTGAACAGGAGGCCAATGAGTTCCTTGAATTTTTAAATAACACCACTACTTTTTTCAGGTTCACCAACTTTTGGTATGCATGTGAGATAAATTAATAAGATATCCATTTGAATTTTGATGGGGGGATTCTTGAAAGTGGTATCCATAGGAAGGAAACTATTTTGAATTCCATGCTCTATTTCAGTAGTTGTCACCCTTATCACCAGAAGAAGGGAATCATCAAGGGGCAGATGGTCAGACTGTCGAGATTGGTGAGCAACTCTGATACTTTTAAATGTGAGTTGTTTCAACTTGTAGGGATGTTTTTAGATAGGGGATATCCCTTAAAATTAATTTTGATGGGTCAAACATGAGGTTTTAAAGAAGAGAGATACACTTTACCAACCTATACTTCGCGCTGGGTTACCAGTAAAACCACCCCAACAACAGTCTGATGGCTTATCTACAATGGTCCTTAGATATAATCACCTCTCCCAAGATATTGTTTCAGCCATTAACTATGCATGGCACTTTTGTCTTAAGGATGCAAGTAGGGAAATTCTTGGCCTGAGACCTAGGATAGTTTACAGTCGAGGGAGAAATGTTAAGGATGTTATGGAGAATTTTAGTTGCAAGTCTTTTATATCTAGAATATACAAATGTGGGACCTGTAGGGTATGTAAGTACATCAATGATGGCCCATATGTGTCCATACCTGGTTACAGCTGTTCTTTGAGCTGCCTGGGAAGGTGCAGCTGTAACACTAATGTTAGTATATGTTGCCACCTGTATCAGCTGCACCAGTTTTTATGTGGGCAAAACTGTACGAAGACTTAAGGAAAGGATTACTGAACATGGTAGGGCCATCAGAAATAAAGATGCTCACAATGCACTCTATAGACATAGTACACTCATTTTAAAAAGTTTATTTTCTTTGTCATTGACAAGGTGAAAACTAGTGAAAGAGGAGATGACTTGAAAGTAAAGGTGGAAAATTTGGAGACCATGTGGCAACTTAGGCTAAATGCTATGCATCCACCTGGCCTCAATGACAGTATTGCTATTCCTCCTACACTTAAGGCTAAAGCAAATGTGATTAAATAACATTTTTTTATATATATTTAACAACGTATATCAGCAGCACAACATTTTATATCTTTAAGCATATTGTACAAATGCATTTTTATCTTCTATCTTAGTTCAATTATGTTTTTATATTTCATGTATAATCAACTGTTTTTTTTTTAATTTTTGTGAGGATGTCATTCAATGTGGATTGGTCAGCAGTTAGGGGATGGGGTATTTAAATGTTGTTTGTACTAACCAACGTTACTCTGATTAAGCCATTCTTATGGTGAAAGCGCTCAGTCGTAGGGATCTTTGTGTTTTGTGCTATTAAATCGGTGAAACCACGTTTGTGTTGGGACTTTTTTTATTTTTAAAATCGGTACCTCAGTTGGCTACATTGAATTTTAGGCAAACACAAAATATATCCCCAAATTAAACCAGTCAAGGATTCATCAGACATAAGCAAAATAAACTCATAGTGCTTAATGACATTCCCCAAAGGCAGGACTCGTTAACACACAGTAGCAGTAGTGTTTCAGCAGAGGGTTTAAATTCCTTTTAATACACTCCACATTTTGAGCTTAACTCAATCTATCCTATCTAGGCATGGACTAAAAAAGGTACAATTACCTAAATATGGCTTCACTTCTAAAAAGAAAGAAATCTCAAGGTACGGTATGAATCGAGGGGCAAGGAGTGAAAAGCAACCAAACTCTAGTTGCTAAAATACTTGCTGATCCATCATTGCTGTACTCCAGCCCATAGATCTGCTCATAGTCAAGTAGGCGGGCTCTAACCGTGACTAGCTTCCCACTCACAGATAACCAGTCCAGCACTATTTACCATACAAAAGGAAAAGCTCACTTTACATTCACAAATCAGCTAAATTGCTACTAGCAACTACATAAAGAGCTAATCAAATAAATAAATCATATCAAATCTGGTGCTGCAGTAGCGCTGTCGCCTCACAGTAAGACGCTGTCCGGTTCGATTCTCAGCTAGAGCGTCTTCTGCGTGGAGACATGCATGAATGGGCGTACCTTTGTTGAAGGTTGTGTGTCAGGCCTGGTAAGCTGGTACGTAAAAATCAACTGCCAATCATTAGCGGACCGGAGTTCCGCTGTGGCGACCCCTAACTGGGAAAAGCCGAAGGACACAAACAATCAAAGCTACCAGACTCACTATTATACTAATACCTCAAAGTGTCCATAATGGACAAAATTGGTCTAAACAATGACTTTTAAATAGAGAAATGGTCAATAGGTGGGGGAAAAAAAAAGAATGCTGCTATAGGAGTTTTTGTAACATGTGATGCTATTTGTATATTTTAAAATGTAATGCTTTTAGTCAACTTTTATAGTCTGAGGAAGTTTGACCAAAGTGTTGAACGAAATTGTAGATTGAATTAAAAGCATTGTGGATTGAATTAAAAGCAATAACATAGTTTGTGGCTTTGTAATTCAAGGGGCTTATGTGGCTAGGTTCTTAATTTTTAATAAATGCTTACCCAGAGTCATCCTATGAAGCTATGAATCCATAATGGAGGGAACATGAAAGGTGGGTCTTTGTAAGTAACAAAATTGCATCTCCATTACACATACCAGAACTGTCTTGCCTCACTGAAGTTTAATATTTTAAAAGGTAAGCAAGGAATGCTGTAATCAGTGTTTGTTTACTGTGATATTATTATTTTTGTCCCTGCCTTCATCACTTCAGTTTGCCTGATTTAGTCTTCGTGTTTCGTCTGGTAGAACAGTTTCATTGGATATGCTGCTTATTTACAGCAGTGCGCTTTGTTTATATTTGTTGATTTGCCACATTACACAAGCTATTTGAAGTATCTTCACATATTTCACTAGAACAATAAATAATTGTGAAAGATGGGCAGTAAAACAAAGTTTCCAAAATGGGTGTGCAATGGATAGAGCAAAACATGTCACTATTTGGGTGTTTCACATCCATTACAAAGTTGACAACCCTAGTCATAGATATTTATTGAAATGCAACTCCAGATGCATAGGAAAATGCAAGTCATAATAAATCAGGATTAGGCTGAATGTCAAAGTATCTCCTTTATCACCAAGTTCCATGTTGTCAGTGACCTACGTGTTGACATCCAGTTGTAAATGGAGCGCATTCATTAGCTGTACCCACCTGCAAAGTGTATAGTTGTCATGACTGTTCCTGAGGCTTGTGCATGCACACATATCTATTCCCAAGGAACAGGTGCACAACAAACGGACTACCAAGTGGTACAATTCCACACAAATGAAGGGCAAAGGGAAGGGGAAGAACAAGAGAAAATGGTGATAGAAGAGGAAGTTTGTAATTACGAAGTTGACATTTTAAATTTGTCGGACATTTCCCTTTCTAAAGAGGCTGAAAAAGTTTTGAAAAAAGGCTTTTCATTCATTCCTACATTGAAATGAATATTGGTAAATTGTTAATTGACTTCAGATTGTATCTAAGAAAGCTGAATTTAAGTTACATTATGCTTATGCATGACGTACTACAGTTCAACAATTCAAATATAAATGAGACACCTAAAAGACCTAGCACGTTTACTCCCCCTTATAGACTACATTGCAGGTTTTTCAGAACATATGTGAAGGTGAATTTAGAAATATTCACTTTCCAAACAAAGAGAAAAACCTGCCTTTAGAAGAATATCTGGCATTACATTTGTTGAGTAAGAATTCTGAGATAAGAATAATGAAGGCTGATAAGGGGGGTAAAATAGTGATTATGAACACTAAAGATTATGAAAATGCAATAGAACTAATGTTAAGGGACGTTAGTACATATATGAAAGTAAATTGCGAACAAATAAATCAAAGTTACAAAAATATAAATGTCATACTCTTTGACATGTTCTGTCAGGGAGAAATAGACAATGATAGCTATATTTTTTTAATAGTAGAACAGCCAAAGATAGCATCTTTTTTTGGAATTCCAAAGATTCAAAACAATGAAGGAATTCCACCATTTAGGCCTATTATTTTGGCCAAACATTCTAAAACTGAGAACATCTCAATTTGGTTGGACTGCATATTAAATCCAGTAGTTCAAAAATGTAAATATTACTTGAGAGATTCTTGGCATATGTTAGAAATTTTGAGAGAATATGTTATAACAGACAAACTCATTTTCTTGGTTGCATTGGATGTAAAGAACTTATACACTTCCATAGATCAAGATAAGGGTATAGAGTACCTCAGAGAATATTTGAGTAGAAATACAGAGTTTACTGGTGAAAAAATCAACACAATTTGTAGTCTTATGGATTTGGTTTTAGGGAATAATTATTTCCTTTTTAAAAAGGTGTTATATAAGCAACTTTCAGGAGTAGCAATGGGGCAAGAGTAGCTCCCGCTTTTACCAACTTAGTTATGGCCAACTGGGAGCTAAAATTCCTTGAGTCACATCCTAGTTTCAATAAGGTAGAGATATATTACAGATACATAGACAATTTGTTTTTTTCTATGGACAGGCAATCAACATGAATTTGAGGATTTAGTCAAATATCTAAATTCTACCACCACTTTCTTATATTTCAAAATTAGTGGAGTCGGTAAAACTATCAATTTTTTGGATTTGAATCTAGGAATAAATGAAGAAAGAAAAGAATTCACCAGTAAAATATACAGAAAACCTTGCTTTGCTAATCAGTACTTACATAAAGACAGTCTGCATACCCCACACATGAAAAAGGGAGTCATTAAAGCACAGTTGATAAGATTAAGTAGATTAACTTCTAATAATGAGGTCTTTGATAAAGAAGCTTCAATTTTAAGACAGCTATTTCAAAATAGAGGGTATGATTCAGACTGGGTAAGAAAAATAGAAAGTGAGGTTAAGGTGTTAAGAAGTGGTGTTGCTAAGCCTATTCTGTACTCAAAGGATGTAATGGTTGGCATAGCAACTAACAACAATTTGGGTGACCTGGAAAGAGAAGGAGATGAATATAGAAGTTCATTCCCTATACCAATAGTTAGTGAAATGTGGCACATTAAAAATATAATAGAAAACAACTGGAGAATAATATTAGGTAATAAAGAGTTAGTGAATATACTAGGGATGGCACCAAGATTCACTTACAAAAAATAACTAACATCAAGTATATGTTAGAATCTGGCAAAGAGAAGGAAGGTAGTTCCAACCATGTGTGTACTAAGAAAAAGGGTACTTATAGCTGTAATAATTGTAAACAGCGTAGGTTCATTAGTCATTCATCCTCTGTAATAATCGGTTATTCTAAGGAGACTTTTTGGGCTAAAAAGTACCATAATTGCAATATATGTAGTTTATGTAGCTACCTGTTCATCATGTAGACATTATTACATGGGTAAAACTAAGAGAAGTCTCAAACGTAGGATATATGAACATCAACTGGCAATAAAGAAGAAAGACAAGACAAATGCATTAGCTAGGCATGCTATGTCATGTAATGAATTTAAGAAGTTTGAATTTTTTATTTTAGACAATGCAGAAAAAGCGTCATTAGCTGGCGATTTAAACAATGTGTTAGAATGCAAAGAGGCTTTTTGGCAACTGTTGCTGGGTGCAGATAGAGCACCAGGCTTAAATGAAGTCATCAATTTAAAATGTTTTTTATTGCATAGATAGAATACAAACATATTTATTTTAGGATTTGATAACAAGCACATATATTTATGAATAAGTAAAGAGTATATGTATATATACATTTTTTAATATATTTGTTTTAAACAAACAAGTTATTTTCAAAAATTGCAGTATTAATTGGTTATGTCATTTCCTGTATATGGTAATTATTCAGCTATAAAAGGAAGGGATGGGTATTGTAACTTTGTTTCTGAAGAAGTTCACAGTATTAAAAAGTGAATGAAAGCGCTAATCCTACTTGTCCGAGTTTGGTTCATTTGATGGACGTTTACAGCTGGGTGTTCAAAGCTTATAATCTAAATGGGTGTTATGCGTATTTTTCTCAGGAGTTGCTAGTGAATGTTTGAAGTGTCTGGGTGTCATGAGAAGTCTCCTTAGACATCAGGAAACTGGTACCTAATATGTGTTGCTGTGCATGTTACTCAAGTGTTCAGTAATACATGCTGGTACATACATACATGCATGCGTGCATGCATTGATGCAGAGCTGGATCATGGACAAATGGGGTGCTAGGCATGGGAATGGAGCAGGGCCACCCCCTCACAGTCATACTGATGTCCCATTACTTGTCTCTTCCCCCACCCCCAGTTACCATAAACTGCAGAAAATGTTCAGCTTGTATACTATTTCATTCTGCACTTTTGAAATGAAGGCAGAGATATGGTTTTCATGTAAACCTTTTAATTTAAATGTCCTTTGTCGACCAGGTTAGTCCCACTAGACTAGTATAATCTCTTCAGGGGAGACCCTAGATGACATTTTTAAATTACTAGAGGGGATTTGGCCAAAGCACTGGGGAACTTCCTCATACACTTTTTAATAGTGCAGGTGGATGTAAAAGATCTCACATCACCTACCATTAACACAGACAGATGGGGCTTTGGTTTAACATCTTAGGAGCGCAACACCCCCTCCTCTTCTTAAAGATGTAGTGCAGTGTTAGCAATCTATCCACACCACATAGATGGATTGCTGCTATATAAGCATGGTATGAGAGTAGAACCCACAGCCTTCTGCACCAATAGCAAATATGTTACCTGTTGTGCTGCTAACACTTCTTTCAAATTTGATAGCACAAACACTGATGGACATTTGCCAAACAAAACAGTTGCACATTGTAAACAGCCTTAGCATGAACATCAGTAAACTCTTCCCTTGAAGCTCACATTCCTTGAAAATGCACTGAAACCCTCATTCATTGAAGATGCAACTTTCCCGGTAGTTTGAAATAATTTTTCCATTAAGCAGTGAAATAAAATGCATGAACCAATAAAAGACAAAATACCCCATTTAAGAACATTTTAGTCAACTCTGATGACCAAGCAGTCTGATAGTTGGTGTAAAGGATTAAGGCTTTTGTAACACATTGAGCCTGAGTGAGCTAATTACCTAATCTGCCATTCCCAACTTGGGCATTTCACACAAACACACACACACACACACACACACACACACACACACACACACACACACACACACACACACACACACAGCATGAATCTCCCTCCCCACATACATCCACAGCACAGCTAATTATATATACAAGCACCAAGATCATGCTACCATTGGAAAAGAGACAAACCCCCAATCCCCGCTGTACCATGATCCCACACAGTAACATCCCATACCATTTGAGTTTTCAGCAAGCTAGGCTTGATGTTCAAATGTTCACTCTTTTGACCATTCGATCTTTAGTCAGGGACCGATATATACACACACACACACACACACACACACACACACACACACACACACACACACACACACACACACACACACACATACACACGCATCAATTAAGTTATTCAAATAACATGCATTATCCACCATCATTCTTTCATTTTTATTTCATAAAGCACATACATTATATACATTACAAATATTTGTCCTTCATAGAATGCACAAAAATTTGGGCTTATAAATGATATCTCTGTAGTCTTGGATATATCTCTGCCTGGACATCAGACTCCCATCTGTGCAACTCCCTTTGTATCAGGATTCTGCCTGTATATAGTTTCTTTGGATCAGGTTCCTACCTCCATCCCTCTGCAGTCCCAGTGCTGTGAGAGGCAACCTTTTCTTTTGCTTCCATCTTCCATTACTCCACTTACTGGCTTTCTCATTGAATGACAGGCTTTCCAACTCCATTATATTGAATAACCCCCCCATCTCAGAACAGGGAGTATGAGCTAAACCATGGACCTAGTACTATAAATATCACCTTTGGTTTCCCCTGAAAAGGGCCACTAGCCTAGTGGGACTAACCCACTGAACAAAGATAAATAACAATAAATAATAAATAAAGACTTCCAACATGATTATTACTTCACTTTCTTTAATTAGGCTACTTTAATAGTTTGCATTTACTAACAAGGTTTCTTTTAGACACACTGGCTTTCACACTTTTTTTTTTTGCTAGTGGAATTTCTAAAGTTTTCCTAAATGACAAGTAATTTGATTCTACAAGTCTCTGTAATTCAGTCATCAAACTTCTACTTTTAAAGTGCAGCATTCCTTTTTAGTTTGACAGCACAACACAATGCTCATTAGTACCTTACTTCAGTACAACATAATGCTCATTAGTACCTTACATCAGTACAACACAACGCTCATTAGTACCTTACTTCAGTACAACATAATGCTCATTAGTACCTTAATTCAGTACAACATAATGCTCATTAGCACCTTATTTCAGTACAACATAATGCTCATTAGTACCTTACGTCAGTACAACACAATGCTCATTAGTACCTTACTTCAGTACAACACAACGCTCATTAGTACCTTACTTCAGTACTACATAATGCTCATTAGTACCTTAATTCAGTACAACATAATGCTCATTAGTACCTTACGTCAGTACAACACAATGCTCATTAGTACCTTATTTCAGTACAACACAATGCTCATTAGTACCTTACTTCAGTACAACACAATGCTCATTAGTACCTTACGTCAGTACAACACAATGCTCATTAGTACCTTATTTCAGTACAACACAATGCTCATTAGTACCTTACTTCAGTACAACATAATGCTCATTAGTACCTTACGTCAGTACAACACAATGCTCATTAGTACCTTATTTCAGTACAACACAATGCTCATTAGTACCTTACTTCAGTACAACATAATGCTCATTAGTACCTTACGTCAGTACAACACATTGCTCATTAGTAGCTTACTTCAGTACAACATAATGCTCATTAGTACCTTACGTCAGTACAACACAATGCTCATTAGTACCTTACTTCAGTACAACATAATGCTCATTAGTACCTTACTTCATTACAGCACAATTCTTATTAGTATCTTACTTCAGTACAACATAATGCTCATTAGTAGTTTACGTCAGTACAACACAATGCTCATTAGTACCTTATTTCAGTACAACACAATGCTCATTAGTACCTTATTTCAGTACAACACAATGCTCATTAGTACCTTACTTCAGTACAACATAATGCTCATTAGTACCTTACGTCAGTACAATATAATGCTCATTAGTACCTTATGTCAGTACAACACAATGCTCATTAGTACCTTACTTCAGTACAACATAATGCTCATTAGTACCTTACGTCAGTACAACACAATGCTCATTAGTACCTTACTTCAGTACAACATAATGCTCATTAGTACCTTACTTCATTACAGCACAATTCTTATTAGTATCTTACTTCAGTACAACATAATGCTCATTAGTACCTTACGTCAGTACAACACAATGCTCATTAGTACCTTACTTCAGTACAACATAATGCTCATTAGTACCTTAATTCAGTACAACATAATGCTCATTAGCACCTTATTTCAGTACAACATAATGCTCATTAGTACCTTACGTCAGTACAACACAATGCTCATTAGTACCTTACTTCAGTACAACACAACGCTCATTAGTACCTTACTTCAGTACTACATAATGCTCATTAGTACCTTAATTCAGTACAACATAATGCTCATTAGTACCTTACGTCAGTACAACACAATGCTCATTAGTACCTTATTTCAGTACAACACAATGCTCATTAGTACCTTACTTCAGTACAACATAATGCTCATTAGTACCTTACGTCAGTACAACACAATGCTCATTAGTACCTTACTTCAGTACAACATAATGCTCATTAGTACCTTACTTCATTACAGCACAATTCTTATTAGTATCTTACTTCAGTACAACATAATGCTCATTAGTACCTTATGTCAGTACAACACAATGCTCATTAGTACCTTACTTCAGTACAACATAATGCTCATTAGTACCTTACGTCAGTACAACACAATGCTCATTAGTACCTTACTTCAGTACAACATAATGCTCATTAGTACCTTACTTCATTACAGCACAATTCTTATTAGTATCTTACTTCAGTACAACATAATGCTCATTAGTACCTTACGTCAGTACAACACAATGCTCATTAGTACCTTACTTCAGTACAACATAATGCTCATTAGTACCTTACGTCAGTACAACACAATGCTCATTAGTACCTTATTTCAGTATAACACAATGCTCATTAGTACCTTATTTCAGTACAACACAATGCTCATTAGTACCTTGCTTCAATAGTTTCTCTTATCAGCTTATTACAGTCACAGTACACATACTTAGTAATCAGCTTACCAGCAATTTGCTATGCATTTCTTTTAATCAATTTTATGCTACTTTGTTAAAACATTCAACTGTACTTATTATCCTGCCACTGTTTTTCTTGCCATACAATTATTTTTAGAATTGCTTCAAGAATTATTACACTTTAATTCACAGTGTCTAGTTTCAGTTCTTCTGCTTCCACCTGTTTTCTGAGCAGATGCTATTGACACACTCTGAAGCAATCTTCCTGTGTGGATATTCACAATTCAGTTGTAGCACAGAACCAGCTTCCGTGAGACACAGAACTCAGACAACCATTTGATCAGATGTGGATGCAGCCTAGTACTCACTCTCTGTTTCTCTGTCTTTTTCTGCAATAGTCACTCTGCATTTTGCATTTTCCTTACTTATTTTATTTTATTATTTATTTATTTATTAACATCTGTTTAACAGGAAAGACTGACTGGGCACAGGTGTCCTTTTTCAGCGAAGGCCAGGGGGTATCATATTTAATGCAATCAATATTTACAATAACAAAATTTATAAAGCAGTTTCAGTGAATGCGTAGCATAATATAAATTATAATAAAATTTATATTGATATTCAAAAACATTACATTTCCAAGTTTTGTATTGAGACTTTACAGCTAGAAGAGTGGTGTATAAGATAGGTAAGTGTAATTTAAGAAAAACAGTACACAGGTATTAGAGGAGATAAGCAAGCTTGAGTGTTACTAGGGAAGTAGTGATGGAATAGTAATTTTTGTTGTACTAATTACAAGTAGGTATAGTAGTTTAGGAAGTACAATAAAGTGAGGCATTAGAAGAGGATAAACAGGTAAAATGATTTAGTGCTTTTAAAGGAGGTATAAGAAAGGTGATGAAGGTTGTTAGAGAACTATATCCAAGATGCTGAACAGGGACAAAGCCAGCCAGGAGGCAGAGAGGAAGTCTTTTAGTAATGGTCTGTAAAGATGATACAACACTTAGTTCCAGCTACACTGTTGGAACAGAGACTGACCCGGCAGCCCTTTGTGGTTTGTAGATGGTAAGCACTTGTTTATTATTTGACTGAAGGGGATAATTTGGAAGATAGTATTGGAGTAGGGGTCTAATTGCTGGGCAGATGGAGGGGGTATGGCTGATTTTATGGGTTAAGGTGAGCTGAATATAAGACAGGTAGTGAGGAAGTTCAAAACAGTTAACTGTTTTTAGTGCTAAACAGTGGTTGGTCTGGTAAAGTCTGTTGCAAGTGAATCTGCTGACTTTGTAATAGCACTGTTCAAGTTTAGAACTAAGTGAGACTTGTAGGTTGGTTATGGCAGGGGCTCCACATAAGAGAAGAGCATAAGAGGTAAATAGTAACTAGAGTTACCTTGGCAGAGTCTGTAAGGAATTTCTTTACTCGATGTTGGGTGCTTAGTTTTTATTGGGCATTCTAATTACTACTGTGATATGTAAATCAAATTTAAGATTGTCATTAATTGTCATGACAAGTAGTTTTATAGGTAGGGTAACTTCAATCATGGTATCACTCAAGGAAGCAATTTTAAAGTTGTTTATTCATGGAAATGGGATTTTGGAAAAAAGGAGAAGTAATTTAGTTTTTTGGAGATTTATTAGCAGGTGATTATCCTGCAGCCAACATTCAATAGAGTTAAAGACTTCCTGAGTAATTCTCTTAAGATGTATTAGGTTGTCTGAAATGCATAGTAGGGTAGAATCATCAACATATTGTATGAGAGAAGCTTGCTGAGAAGATTTATGTAAATTGTTAGTGAATATATTAAAGAATAAAGGGCCAAGAATGAAGCCCTGTAGCACACAGGTATTGACAGGAAAGAAGGGAGGAAAAAGTGCAGATCCATTTAATAGACTGGTATCTATCGGTTAAGTAGTTGTTAAACCATAGTAGTATGGGTTGTGATAGCCTGAGGGAAGGCAGTTAGTACAGGAGTTTTTGGTGAGAGACTAGATGAAAAGCTTTAGAGAGATGAAGGCATACACTGGAAACAATTTTGCTTTTATCTCTAGTTTTGCTAATAGTATCTATAAAAGTTAATAAGGCCATGGTAGTGCTATGGGTGGGTCTATACCCATGCTGTGTGGGGCTCAGAAGCTTTTCTTGAGGAATATGATGAAGTAATTGCTTGTGAATGCACTTCTCCAAAATTTCTAACAAAGAAGATAACATGGCAATAGGTCTGAAATTGGTTATATCAGATGAGGCTCCTCCTTTATGAAGTGGGATGATGAAGAATTTTTTTCCAGTGAGAAGGAAAGTGTGATTCCTTGATAGTTCTGTTAAATGGCAGTGACACATGATAGGTTATGAAACTGGCAGCTAGCTTGAGGTATTCTGCTGGGAGATTATTTGCTGAAAGAGAACAAGGTTTACATTTAAGAAGTAGCAATTTGATGTAGAAGGTTGGGATGGGTTTTAGAGTGATACAGTGGGTGTTTGCTGTCTGAGGAGAGTGCATGTCAGAATTGTTGGGAGCAAAATCTTTAGTAAGGACTTTAATGCTTTCTATAAAAATATGTTAAACTGAGCAACTATTTTGGAGGGAGTGTTATTTGGAGCAGGAATAGGACTAGTGGACGTTTCAAGGTAGAGCATATTATTAATAGAAGACCAGAATTTTTTTTAGGGTTGAAAGACTGATTTAGTAAGGGGTTACTGAAGTAGGTTTTCTTGTCTGCAATAATCTGTCTTTTAGTAGGGTTACATCATTCTTTAGAGTATTGTAGGCTTTGGGGAGATCTATATTTTGACCATTCTTTTCAAGCCTTCTGTCTTTCATAGATTAGATGCCTGCTTTGAGTGGATAACAAAGGAGTGTGGTTATTACTTATTCCTTTTGTTCTACTTGGAACCAGACTATTGCGGGTTTTCAGGAAAAGTGAGATAAATTTGTGTCCAACTTCTTCAAGTGGATAGACCAAAAGAGCTTAGAATTCTGTTAAATGTATCAGGGTAAAAATTAGTGAGGTTACAGGAAGTTCTAAGTAAGTGTTGTTTGACATGATGGGTACTGAGTATGTCTGCATATACAGGGAGGTGATTACTGAGGAAATCAGAGAGGGTGCCACTGGAGACATACAGGCACCAATATCCAATCTAGAATTAAGCCACTGTTTTTGGGATAGTTATAAACCGTGGGAGAAAAAATGAGTCTAGTCAATCTAAATAGTTTAAGCTAGTTGATGGGTATTTTGTGAAGATAAATTTCGAGTAGAAATTAATGCCACCTAGGATTATCTTTTCATTGGAAAGGGTATGTGAGATCCAGTTTAGGATGTTTTCCAGTGATGTAGCATTATTACCTGGGGGAATATATAGCACTATAATACATAGTTGCTAATGGTTATTTAGTTTAAGATGGTAGATGAAGAGTTCAGCATTGTGGAATTTGGGAATAAGTTTACTGCAGGGTAGGATTTCATAATAGTTATGGTATAGTAAAGCTACTCCACCAATATATGCGTATTGTGGGAGATACAAGCATGGAGTTCTGAAATTTTATTACAGATGCTACGACTATTTAAGGAAATTAATTTAAGCTGTTTGGGTGAGTTAGAGATGGGTGCATTGTGTTTTGATGGTTTGGGTGATGATGGTGGAAGGAGATAAGTGAGCTGAGTAGGGGGGTGGCTTGGGATGAGTTTTGGAGGCTACTGTAGAGGCAGGATGGAAGGAGGGGCCAAGGATGAGATGACTACCCCCACAGAGTGGTAACATCGAGGGGAAATGGATATGTTTGATAAGCTTATTTTGGTTTAACTTTAGCACTTAGTTTTATTTTGGTGTGGTAGGTCTGATGGCATAGTAATTTGAATTTGAAGTAAAGATTGTGTGAGTCTTTGTATATACTGGAAGTGATTAGACATGAAGGGGTGTGATTTGATTGGTTAGAAGTAGAGCATGTATTGAGAGGAATGTGCATAAGAGTGAGTGATGTATGGTAACTTGTAAGGTAGTAAAACAGGAAGAGGAAGGATGCAGTAATATTGAAGAGAAGCATGGTATGTAGCTTTGTAGAGACATAGGTCAGAGAAAGAGGAGCTAGAACACTGGGGTATGAATACAGGAGGGGTAGGAGAACACTGGGGTATGAATATAGGAGAGGTAGGAGAACACTGAGTTATAAATATTGGAGAAGTAGGGGAATGCAGGGGTATGAATATAGGAGGGGGTAGAACACTAGGGTATGAATATAGGAGGGGTAGGAGAATACTACTCTGGGTTATGAATATATGAGGGGTAGGAGAACACTGGGGAATGAATATAGGAGTGGTAGGAGAACAATATAGGAAGGGTAGGAGAACACTTGTGTATGAATATAGGAGGGGTAGGAGAACACTGGGGTGTGTGTGTGTGTGTATATATATATATATATATATATATATATATATAAAGATATATATATATATATATATATATATATATATATATATATATATATATATATATATATATAGGAGAGGTAGGAGAACACTTAGGTATAAATATAGGAGGGGTAGGAGAACACTGGGGTATGAATATAAGAAGGGTAAGAGTAGATAGCTGAGTGAGGTGGATGGTGTAAGTTGTATTCACTGCAGTTAGTAAGTAAATATAAGACAGGAAAGAAAGTTAAAGTGCTTAAATGCAGACTGATGGTTTAGGAATTGTGTGTATATTTTTGTGCCCAGGGTATATCTGTGATTATGTGTATGCCTTTAAGAGGGGTGGGAAGTATGTGGAGTTCTGGATGGGGAACAGGTCCTATAAATGTAACACCATGAGGGGAGGCTAGGGAATCAGGGGTGGGAAGGGAGTGTAGCGGGAAACAACGACAACATCAGCAGGACTTTAAGGCTGTAAGCATGGGTTCTGTGGTAGGGCACTGTGCTGTCACTACTATTATAAGACAACAGACAATAACAAGTAGAACAGCACTCCACTATAATCCTTAGGTGAGTAATACTGTGGCAGTATGATATTGGGGTGTGTGGTGCATGAGATGGACACCAGTGATGATCAGGCAATCTTCCATCGTACAGAACACTGTTAAAGCCACATCCAGAGTACTGCACACAGTTCTGGAGTCCAAACAAATAAAAGAAAAGAAATTTAAGCAGTGAGAAAGCACACAAGAAAACTACCAAATGATGTAGGATTTGGTAGGACTGGAGTATTAGTAAGGTTTACAAAAGTGAGCATGTGCATTAATACAGAGATGAGATATGGGTAGACTTTTTTAAATTTTATTTCATACATTTGGTAGCTGGGTAAGCTCAGTGGACACAAACATCCCTTTTCAGGGGTAAAGTCAGCCACAAAGTAGGCACATGGAAGTGGAAAAAATCAACTCCTTTAAGTTGCACTACAGGAAGCAGCTTATTAACAGCTCAGAGCCATGATCTCTTCAGAAAATGATTTGAAATACAAGTAGTAGCTGTGGCTTAATGTTTGAACTTATGACGGTTTGAACAAGAAAAGTAATGTTAAATATTATTTAAAATTAAGACCTATTTATTTGAAGCATTAAGATAAAAGAATAACATTTAATAAATGCTTTATAATGTTTCCATAGTTTTCTTTTGAATTCGGGTAATAGCACCCATTGTTTTTAGAGACAGTTTATCTCACTGGATTTTTTTATGTATAAATGTCCACCACTAAATGTTTTATTCTGTGTAGGTATTTAGAATGCTGTCTGTTCTGCTAATAATGTCATTACCAAGTGAGTGTTTTGGGTTGTAATTTTGTTTTATTTATTTATTTTTTATTTTAATTTTTGGAAATTTTATTTATATGTCTTTGATTTATGAAGATATATGAGTTTTATGACAATTTATTTTGTGTTTTATGTGTACAAGTGTGTGAAAGTTAAATTTTTCCCCGCTGATTAGTGTGTGGCTACTTTACTGTGATTGGTTAGGTTGTTAGAATATTGAGAAATGGTTGGGGAAGTGTAGTCATAACTAAAATATTTAAACCCTTCTTTGCAAACATTTCTATAATAGTCCTTTGGATCTTCTGGATTGCTTTATGTCTGGAGTCTGCACATTCACCCTGTGTCGCCAGGAGATTTTACCAAGCGCTGCATTTTCTCCCAAAACATAAAGATAGACCACAGGAAAACTGGTGATCCTCCACATTGTCTGTATGAATTTAAGCAATTTGTGAGTGTTTGCCTTCTGCAACTAACTAGCATCTATCTAGAATTAGTTTCTCTGTCTTGTGGCTTCCCAGCAATCTTAAATTTATACACACACACACACACACACACACACACACACACACACACACACACACACACACACACACACACACACACACACATCTATGGGGATTAACCATCGACAACAATCAACACATACCTCTCAACGGTCCAGATTTTCACACAATGTCTAGATTTGTGCCTGTATTTTTGGTCTGTTTCTCATAAAATTTGTGGTTTTCTGGCAAGAGAATGAGGATTGAAATCAATAAATAATGATTCATTTAAGTTTTAGACTTCATATCCTTCAAAAAAAATGCATGAAAACACAAAATATGTTATTCTAGTATCTTTCAAAGTTTATAAAAGAAATATTAAAAATGCGTCCCTATTTTTGGGCCTTTATTATTTTAGACTTTGTCCATTTTTTTCGCATTAAGACATTCAGAGATATGCATCAACATCAGCTAGTACTGACAAGCAACTTTCAGATGCTCAGTAACTAAGTGACTAGTGACTAAGGAAAGATGCATGAAAACTTTTAGTTGCAAATCTCAGATGGCATTTATTTTCTTTCTGTTGCCAGCATGAAATAAATGCAGAACTGCAACTGTCAATATTTATTTATTTATTCATTCATCCATTTGCTTGCTTAGATTTTGTTGACTGGATTAGTTGTACTGAGCAGTGCCCATTTTCAGAGGGACTTGAGAGCAAAATGAGAAGTTTTAGTTACAATAACTTCAAATAATAATTAGCAAACAGTTGCAAAAATGTTCTTAGCTGATTGTGAATGATGTTACCTACATTGAGGCTGAAGATATTGCTAGCTGGGTCTCTATTACTTTATCAAAGGCTCATTCCCGTGGACCTTCATTCAGAAAACCACATAGACTGCTCTTTTCCCCCACTGCAGTGCGATCTTGAAGTTGGTATATGTAGTTGGAGAGGTGTGGGGGCAGGGGGGCAGCCCCCCACCTGGGTGGGTATAAAATACTATGCTTTGTGTGACAGTTGGAACGCTGGGCAACTCGTTACTTTCCTTGGGAAAGTAATTTGCTGAAATGAACGTTCACGGAAGTGAACATTCGCTGTATATGGTTTGATGAACAAAGGTTTACAGGAATACCTTCGATAAATTAATATAAAGACAGCTAGCCTACTGACTGATGAATTTAGCTCTAACTTTACTCCTCTTTCCCCTCAGTCAGTCCCTCAAGATATACCTGAAACTGACTCACCTTCAGCTGTCAAACAATAATGATTCCTACAAGTTCTGTCAAAGGCTAAAATTACTGCATTGATATGTCCTGGCAATATCCATTGATGCGTCTTAAATAGCTTGAAGAATGATTTTCCACACCCCTAATAACACTGCTCAATCTCAGGTAACATACGGGTTTTGTGGAAAGCAAATGGAGAATGGCTACAGCCATTCCTGTGCATAAGGGAGGACCTTCCACAAACCCATAAGTCTGACCAGTCTCATAAGCAAAGCCATGGAAAAACATATCATGGACTTAATTGATCAGGACATAAGGAACCTCCAGACACTGGACTTATCTCAGTTTGGATTGATCAAGGGCAGGTGGATTTTTTTGAAAAGGTCACTAAAATAGCAGATGATAGCAAAACTGTACAGACCACATACTTCGACCAAGGCCAAAGCTTTTGACACAATTCCCCCACTCAGGCATAGTAGAAAAGCTAAATAAACTGGGAAAAAACCCTTTGTCAACCATTGGATTGCCAGCTGGCTCATAGATAGGATGCAGATAATCAAAACAGGGGGAGTTACCTCCACAAAGAGAACAGTCTCCAGTGGAGTCCCCCAGGGTTCTGTGCTAGGATCTCTCCTGTTCGGCATCTACTTTTCTAAAGTAAAAGCCAATACCAAGCTCTGAATGAAAGAATTTGCAGTTGATTGTAAGCAAGGAGCAGTCACTGAATCCCCCAAATGACTTAGCCATCCTGCATGAAGGTTTGTCTCAAATAAATAATGTCAAAATCATGGTCTGAAACTAAATACCAAAAGATGCAGTAATGTATTCTTTAGGAAGTCATCTACCCAAGGGAACTACAAAATTGACAATATGCCCCTAGGAATTGACACAGTTGTTCAGGATTTGGGAACATATGTGGACAGTGACCAAACATTTGACCAACATGTGTCTATTGTTGCAAGAAAGACCTTTTATATTACACAGCTTATAAACAAAGTGATTGTGTCGAGATCTAGGGGTGTCATTGTCATTATTCCCCTTTACTCAGCTCTCATCAGGCCAATTATTGAATATAATGTCTCCTTTGGCATGTATCTATCTAGACATATGCAACAACTGGAATGCCCACAGATATATCTTAATAAAAGGATACAAGGCCTACAAAACATGTCGTACATGGACCGACTCAAAGTCCTGTCATTATACTAGTTATCCTACCTGCTGCTAAGAGATGACCTGAGTCTGGCATACAAGGCATTTATGGACCCATTACTGATGGATTTACTGCACTTCAGCAAGTCAAATGACATCAGAAATACTCGATCAAGGGTTCTAAACCTCTTGTGCAACATCAGCAGAATAGTTTAGAGGGAAAGGTATATTTTGCAGAAGATACCAGAGTGGTGAAACAGAGTCCCCATCCAAGTCCATTTTCAAAAACAACTTAGGCCTATGGATGGGAAACAGAATATTTACCCCAGGACTGCCCCCTGTACTACTAATGGACAGAGTCAGCCCCTAAATGCTTTATTTCATGCATGAGTCCTCTCAAATTATCTATGGTATGATCCCAGTTATTCTCCTTTGGGGTAATATATCATTATTGACCATGGGATGAGTAAACCCAATCTATAACCAAAAAGGATAGGCTGTTTTGAGCACAAAAAATGAAAATGGCTAGGCTTAAAATGGCCTGTAAGGGCAGCTAACCTAGTACTTACCTATGAACCTACAAAACAGAGTTCCCTGGTGCAAAGTAAAACAAATGAAAATCTATAAATATGTCCATGGCATTTACAATAAGTAAGAAGAAGTAGTGAGAAGGATAATAAGTTTTGAAGGTAGTATATGGGGAGAGTCTGGGGATTAAAGGAGATTAGCTGGGATAGGAAATGGACATACACGCAAGAAAGCTGTGAATGGGAATGGATGAACTTTGTGTTTGTTAAGCGAGGTACAGCACTGATCCATATGGACTTTTTTCAGACTCAGCTTGGAAACACTGTTTAAGTAACTTGCTTAGACCCTGGACGGCAGGAATCAGTTCAATAACAGCTCACTGGCTAAAGCCTCTGTGTGGAGTGCCAGACATCAGTGAGACATGAAGATAGTGGTCTGTATGGCTCATTATGAGCATGGGGAGATTTATAAAAACAGACTTAGTTAGATGACATCACATTCAGGACAGGATAATACCGCGTTCAAGTTAGATCTATATATTCTACTGAATGTTAATGGTTCAGTTATATTTCTAAATGTAAAGGTAGAATTTCCATTAGTGAAGTAGAATGCATCTAGGCACTTGCTCATCTATTCTAGTAAAGGTCTTTGTAGCAAACAGTAGTTCTTTTATTGGAAGATCTTAAGATCAGTCATGTAATATGTAATTGTGTAATTTGTAAAAAGTGATCTGACAGAGGGGAATTAAAAGTCATATATGGGTCTGTGTTTAATTAATAGATGGATGAAGTTAAGTTTATGAATGAAAATATTTTGTCCCTCTTGGTTTAATATAGCATATATATGTTAGGTTTTTATAGGCCGAGTTGAAAAATGTTGCAATTTTCTAGTAAGTGGATTCTAATATATTGTATGTGGTATTATTGAGGTTGTTAATGGCTGCCATATCATGTAGTAGCTTGTATCGGAGCAGTGAGTTGGCAATGGTCTTTTTTGAGGATGGCATCAAGTAGAATTTTATATGATAATAGGGCAGCAAGCCTTTTGTGGATGTCTTGCCCAGTGCACATAGGGTGCTCAGCAAAAGAGAGTTTATCAGTGATATCTCCCAGAAATTTATAGTGATCTGCTATTTGAATGATTGTTCTACTTACCCATCTTTACACCTTGGTCTATCCCTTGGCTGCTGTGCATCCCCAGCTTCGGTGTACACATTTTGTTTGCCCTACCTGCTTGTAAGGCACTAGAACTGTGGAACTGCCCTGTCCTGTAGGCCACCAACCTTAAACCATCTTATAACTGCCATCTTCATCCTAAACTAAGGAATTGACTCTTCTCCCGCCCTGAGAAACAGCCCCTCAAGGACAATATAATAGAAGAAATTGCCCTACCTGCTCGTAAGGCACTAGAACTGTGGAACTGCCCTGTCCTGTTGGCCAGCAAACTTAAACCATCTTATAACTGCTGTCTTCACCCTAAACTAAGGAACTGACTTTTCTCCCACCCTGAGTAACATCCCCTCAAGGACAATAGAATAGAAGAAATTGCCCTACCTGCTCGTAAGGCATTAGAACTCTGGAACTGCCCTGTCCTGTTGGCCAGCAACCTTAAACCATCTTATAACTGCCGTCTTCACCCTAAACTAAGGAATTGAGTTTTCTCCCTCCCTGAGAAACAGCCCCTCAAGGACAATACAATAGAAGAAATTGCCCTACCTGCTCGTAAGGCACTAGAACTGTGGAACTGCCCTGTCCTGTTGGCCAGCAACCTTAAACCATCTTATAACTGCCGTCTTCATCCTAAACCAAGGAATTGACTCTTCTCCCGCCCTGAGAAACAGCTCCTCAAGGACAATACAAAAGAAGAAATTGCCCTACCTACTCATAAGGCACTAGAACTGTGGAACTGCCCTGTCCTGTTGGCCAGTAACCTTAAACTATCTTATAACTGCCGTCTTCACCCTAAACTAAGGAACTGACACTTCTCCCGCCCTGAAAAACAGCTCCTCAAGGACAATACAATAGAAAAAATTGCTCTACCTGCTCATAAGGCACTAGAACTGTGGAACTGCCCTGTCCTGTTGGCCAGCAACTTTAAACCATCTTATAACTGCCATCTTCACCTTAAACTAAGGAAATGACTCTTCTCCCACCCTGAGAAACAGCCCCTCAAGGACAATACAATAGAAGAAATTGCCCTACCTGCACGTAAGGCACTAGAACTGTGGAATTGCCCTGTCCTGTTGGCCAGCAACCTTAAACCATCTTATAAATGCCATCTTCACCCTAAACTAAGGAATTGACTGTTCTCCTACCTTTAGAAACAGCCCCTCAAGGACAGTAAAATAGAAGAAATTGTCCTACCTGCTTGTAAGGCACTAGAACTGTGGAACTGCCCTGTCCTGTTGGCCCGCAACCTTAAACCATCTTATAACTGCCGTCTTCACCCTAAACTAAGGAATTGACTCTTCTCCTGCCCTGAGAAACAGCCCCTCAAGGACAATGCAATAGAAGAAAGTACATGTTATATAACGTCTGTCATTAGAAGCAACATTGTATAAATTATTGTTGATCTTAAAGTACACTCCCTTGCTAGGGCAGCCAGCAGCCGTAACCTTGCTTTTCCTTCTTCTTAGCCCACCTTCCCTCCTATACCCTTGTAAATACATAATATCCTTCCTTCCTCCTCCCATTCCAAGACCTGCTACCTCCTAAAGGACACTATTGTAGCTATACAGCCTTTGACCACTGGATGGCATCTTTGTCCTAGATCTATCATTCTGTCTTGAAACACACCTCACAAGAATATAGTATTCCTAGCTTGCAGAGATATAGTCCCACACTATCCCTCTATCATCTTACTCTGTATCCCTTAGCTACCCTCCATTTATCCCTACTATCAAGGCTATCACCTCCCACCTTTGTCCACCTTCACTTACCTTAACAATCAGCTCTCCACTGATTGTTCTCCTAGGGCTCACTCCTTCTATGGCTCTACTCGCTCCGTTCACTCTGCAGGCTCACTCCGCTCCCCTACCCTGCCCCCAATTCCCACCCATCCCAGTGCATCTACATTTATACAAACTAACCACACCCCCTATCCATACAAGCAATCACATCGACCAACCCCTTAAAGTGCTACAACCCACTTCCTACTAGTCATTATCTTTCTGCACCTATCCCTGTATACTAACCTACACACAAATAAATATACACTCTTTAAACCCTTACTCCTACTATCACTCCTACCCATTTTAGCTATACACTACCTACTTACTTTCTATGAACACCTTAACTACCTACACTTTCATAACCCCATGAAATAAACCTCCACACTAACACTCATCATCCCTCATAGCCATAATCACACATCCTACTCACCAAAGTATTTATCAGCCAAATTTCATAAACTCACTCACATCACATACTACAGCCCTAGAGCTAGAAAAACCCAGAACCTAATATGTAAAGGTTTAATTCTCACTCTTGCAATACAAGTCTACTCCCTAATTGATGGTGACATACACCCAAACCCTGGCCCAAATTCTACTACTACCACAAAGCCTAACACCCCAACTTCTATTAATGCACATCTGGTCAACAGACCCCCTAACTCTCTCCTAATAGCCCATCTCAATATTTGAAGCATAAATAATAAAGTTGCCCACCTACACACCCTCATGAATGTACATTAATTCGACATCCTCTGTCTCTGTGAAACCTGTCTCAAGCCAGCGATACAAGATACTATTGTCATCCCCTCAGATTACAGTATCCTAAGACTTGACTGTAATTCTAAGAAAGGTGGAGGAGTAGCTATTTTATATAAATCTGAATTACAAGTCACCTCCATAGACTCTAAACCTCCTCCAACTAGCAATGCAGAAATTCTTATCTCCAAAATTCAACTCAACAAATGTAAATCCATTTATATAATATGTATCTACCTTCCCCCAGGCAACAATATCGACACCTTAGAGGCTATTCTAAGTTGGCTGTCCACCACCTACCCACAAGAAACCATAATTCTTGGTGACTTTAATATAAACTGGAGGTGTTGCACATCTGAACAGCCTTCTACCCATATCAACCTACATGGTTTTACGCAAACCATTACAGCCCCCACTAGAACCAATAAACATAATAACAATGACAGCACCCTAGATTGGATTCTCACAAACAGTCATCATCAATCTTACAAAGTAGGCACTCTCCCTGAAGATATAAGAGATCACTCACTGACCTTCTTAATCAAGTATAAGAGTGACATCCCAAACCCAACCATTTATAAGAAAATAAGGTCTAACAAAAATTTTAACCCCAACAGCTTTCAAAAAGAACTCATAGCTTGCGACTGGTCACCCCTGAAACACCTACCATTAGCGGACACCATTAAATTCTTTAATTCTAAATTTTTAACCATTCTAGACTACCATGCCCCAACACGAATAATAAGAAGTAGGTCTAAACCAGCCCCTTGGCTCTCCAAAACTATCAAACAAAAAATCCTCCATAGAAACAAACTCTGGGCTAGCTGGCATACAACCAAAACCCCAGCAGAGCAACTAAAATTTAGACAATTAAGAAATGAAACAAAAAAATCCATGTTGTTAGATAAAGGAAACTTTTATTGTCACCTCCAACAAACCCACCAAAATAAACCTCAAAAATTCTGGTCTGGTATCAATAAACTTTTGAACACAAGTCGCTCAATTACACTCACCCCGTCAGGCTCTAATCTCAACAGCCCTAACCAAATTGCCAATTCTTTTAACACTTTTTTCACAGACACCATTCAATCTTTGGTCAATCAGCTATCCCCTGACACTACATCTTCTTCCACTGTTATTCCTAACAGCCCCCCATTATTTCAATTCCAACCTGTACCTACATCCTTTGTCTGCACCCTTATTCAGAAACTTAAACCCACCACCCTCTCTGCAGATCTACTACCTGCAGAATACCTGCAAAAAGCTGCCAACTCTATAGCCTACCCCATATCCATCCTCGTTAACAGAACCATTTCTGAAGGAACTATTCCATCAATCTGGAAAATCTCACATATCATCCCCCTGCATAAAGGTGGTAATTCCAAAGATTTTTCTGACTATAGGCCTATATCCATATTATCCCCACTGGCAAAAATCATGGAGAAGTGCATTCATAAGCAACTGTTAAACCGTCTACTAGAAACAACCTACTAGCTACCTGCCAACATGGCTTCAGACCATTTCATAGCACCTCCTCTGCTTTCTTATCCTTCACTGACTGCATTAATAAAAATCATAATAATGATACTCTATCCTCAGCCCTCTTCATTGATCTGTCAAAAGCCTCTGATATGGTCAATCACCAGCTACTCATAAACATACTTAGAAACTTCTCACTGGATCCACTTGCTATACAGTGGTTCCAATCCTATTTAAATAACAGGCAACAGGTTGTATTATGGGAGAATAACTTGTCTTCCCACCTTCCAATTGCTCTGGTGTCCCCCAAGGCTCCATATTGGGTCCTCTCCTCTTTTCTATTTTTACTAACGACCTACACTCTGTATTACCTCAAGCTACCTGTATCCAGTTTGTGGATGATTCCACACTAATATGCTCAGCCTCTTCACTATCGCAACTTCAGTCCCTAACCCAAGACTCATTTAGCACAGTAGAGAATTGGCTTCTTCATCAATGTCTCATCCTGAACCCAAACAAAACAAAAATTCTACTATTCACTCCAACCCACAGAAGCCCCCACTGCATTTCACTGTCACATCTAGCAGTGGTACTATCATATCTCCTGATTCTACCACAAAACTACTTGGAGTACTAATCGATAACAACTTCACCTTTGTGCCCTATATTAACAACAATACAAAAACAGTAAACAAGAAACTAGGTTCCCTCTATAGGATCAAACCCTTTCTGACTCCACTAGACAGGACCACTATTGCCCATACCCACTTAATCTCAACCCTACTATATGCATTCCCTATCTATATTAAACTATGTAAAAGCAATCTGAACAAGCTGGCTAGCTCCTACAATAATATTGCCAGATTTGCAACTGGGTCTACCTATAGAACCCATCATTGCAACAATCTTCATCAACTAGGATGGTTAGAATTGTCAAATCTTATTCTATTGAACCAACTAACTATTGCCCATAAGATACTGTATCAACCTACAAATACTCCAATACTCACTAACCTAATCACCCACTACAATAACCTGAAGACCCTGCGCTCATCAAATAAATTACTGATAATGATAAGTAAAACCAACAATCTGACTGGAGACTCTCTATTCTCTAAAACAGTGGGTAAAACCTGGAACACCCTCCCTAATGACCTAACCTCCTTATCCCCAATTACCCTATTTAAAACCAAACTCAAAGCATACCTTAAATCACACTGGCTATGCCCCTGTGCAAACCCAGACTAACTACCTCCCTTGTCTCCAGACACGTATCTTCTCACTCACACAAACTCATTATTCTTTTACTAACAATAATGTGTGTGTAACTTGTTTTAGTTTAATAGTGCTCTATTTCACGTACCTTATATATTGTATGTATATCCATACTTGTTATGTAACTAGGAATGTTTTATTTTCCTTACTCATAAGCTAAAATGTAATGTACTATTATAATTTGCCTAAACTTGGGAATGTACCTATGTTTTTATTATTCTATTCTGAAGTGCGTAGCTTTTCACCCCGGGCCTCCACTGAAAATGGACATATATTCAGTTGGACCAGCCCGGTTAACAAATGTAAAATAAAATAAAATAAAAAATAAAAACTTAAGAAGATAGGAGTGGAAGTGTTTTCCTTTTTGGCCAAGTATCATGAACTCCATTTTCTTTTAATTAAGTACTAGAACTGAGTCTTGAGCAAAGATAGCAATATAGTCCCTGACTGTTGAATATGTGAGGTAACACAGCATTAGAGACACTGCACAGAAAAAAAGTGGAATCATCAGCATATTGCAATAATATGAAGCCAGTTGTGTTGAGCTTCATGTTGTTAGAAAATCTGGTAAAAAAAATCAGTGAGCTGAGAATGCTGTCTTTCTGGACTCTGAATGTTTATATTTATTTCAATGGAGAGAGATCTATTTGAACATACATGTTACATTCTGTTGTTTTCGATAACTCCTTAACCAACTGAATACTGTTGCAGTACAGCCTGGAGTTTAGGAACACGGTTAACTTACCAAACGTTTTGGAGAGGTCTATGAAGACAGCAACAGTAGTATTGCCTTTGTCACATGTAGATGCAGTATGTACTATTATTTCCACTGGTGCAGTATGAGTGCTATATGCAGGGCAGAAGCCATGGTGTGTTTCACTTAGTTACTTTTATTCGGTGAAGTAATCTAAAAATTGTGAGTGTACTACTGTTTGTATAATCTTGGACACAGGACTTAGGAGAGAGGTCTGTAATTGCCAACTTTGTTAATATCTCGTAACTTGAATCAGGACTGGCCTTTGGTCAGTTAGTGCTGTGGGCAAAAGGTCTCCACAGTGCCCCCATCCTTGTTTACATACACCATTCAGATTACTGGAAAAGTGCCCCTGCCAGAGTGCCGCCCTAGGCAGCTGCCTAGTTGGCCTCTACTTAAGGCTGGCTGTGACTTGAATAGGGGAAGAGAGTCCGAATGGAAAGATGATAAATCAACAAGCAAAGGAGTGTAGTATTGTGTCTCCCAGAGGAAACTAAGAAAGTATGTGCGTGTGTTGCTACTTGGGCCTCCACTGCTTCTAACTCTGTTTGTTAGTTTTGAAAGCTATCTCCCTGCCAGGACAGCCAGCAGCCTAGACACTTCTCTTTTTCTCCCATCCACTTTCTCTCCCATCTCTTCCCTGGGTTTCACCAGCTCTTCCTTATTTTATCATACTTAGCCCCTAGACCTACCTAGTGGGCCTAGTGCATTTTCTGCATTGACCACTAGAGGGCGTCCCCTCCCCATTGTCACTACTTTTCCCTCACTCATTTCTTGTTTTTACTCTGCTAATATCTTCATTCCTACTTTCTCATCCATATTACATATAGAACTCCTTACTTACCCTGCTACTACTTACTCTCCTGTAACCTATGCTCCACTGATTGGCTCTCGATCCTCTCCTGGTGTCTTCCCGCTCCATTCGCCCTTCGGGCTCACTCCGCTCCCCTACCCTGCCCCCAAATCCCACCCGCCCCCAGCACCTCTAGCTATATCCCTCTTGGAACCACACCTACTTCCTCCCTACACCAATCAACCTCTAATTACTTAGACACTCCCCCCATTGGCCTATTACCTAGCTATTACCACACCTGCAGTTACTCCAAATTATCACACTTTAATTCAACACTCCCACCCACATAATTTAACCATCCAGCTCCAACACCCCAAACTCAACACCCCACACTACCTTCCAGGCTATCTATACAGCAAACATATTACATATATAAGTCAACTACAATACCTTAACACCACACAATCCTCTTCAAAATGCCTTCAAAACCTTCATCCTTCACTATTTTACTATTACTATCTCTTAAACTGATATATCTTTATTACCTTACCCAACCCTGCACTTCCAATCATTCACAACTCTATCATACAACAAACCATCTGAACCCCTCTCTCTCACACTCACACCATCATATCTCTCCCCATCTATATCCTATAACTCAGCTCCTAACCTTCTCATTCAAAGTGTTCTTCTCACAGAAGAACCATATCCCCATAGCAAATAAAAATCCATTTACCTACACAACATATCCAAGTCCCTTTCATATTCTTCTTAATTACCTCTATAACCCAGTCTTCCATCTCATTACCAATCTTTTATCCGGTGATATCCATCCCAACCCAGGTCCCTCCTCTTCTGCTCACAAGCCTTTATTATTTACTTCTCTAAACTCACAAAGTATAGTCAATAAAGTCCCTACCCTCCATGCATGGCTCAAGCATAACAATCCCGACATCCTATCCATTTCAGAAACAAGGTTAAAACCATCTATAAAAGACTCTGAAATAACTCCACCCAGCTATTCTATCATTAGAAAAGACAGGACCCAGAAAAAAGGTGGTGGAGTAGCTCTCTTATATTCTTCTTCCTTGCTAATTACTCCTTACAACAAACCTATTCCTAAATTTAACAACGCCGAACTACTCCTCACTCTCCTACAGGTTAATAAGCACAAACACATATGTCTAGCATCCCTCTATATCCCCCCAGGGGATAATATTTCCACGCTTGAAAATATCCTCTCATGGCTCTCAAATAACATCAGCAATGAAACCATAATCCTAGGTGATGTTAATATCAACTGGGCCTCCATCCAGTCTCCAACCAACCCTCTTAATATCAACCTATATAACTTTTCACAGCTAATCAACTCTATAACACACCCATCAAAAAAAACCCTTTTCTGGCACCATTCTTGACTGGATTCTAGTGTCACATCCCCACTATTTTTCTGATAGTGGTATTCTTTCTGACCCTCTTAGTGGCCATACGCCTATCTTCACCCACCGACTCCCATGCATTTCCTACCGCACCCATAACTACATCACCACCCGTAATGATAAAAACTTTAACCCATCAACCTTCTTACAATCTTTAAAAGCAATTAACTGGAACAATCTAAGGATACTACCATTAGATGATGCAGTTGCCCACTTTAACCGTACATTCTTAGATATACTTGACTCCCAAGCCCCTCTGAGAACAAAAAGAATAAAAACTAATTCTGCCCCCTGGCTAACCAAAACCACACTATCAACCATGCGCCTCAGAAACAAAGCATGGGGACTCTATCTGAGAAATAAGACCCAAGAACTCCATATTGCTTACAAAAACCTACGTAACAAAGTAAAAAAGCTTATAATCTCTGACAGACAACAACACTTCTATACACTCCAAAACAATAATAAAACTAATCCTCAAAGATTCTGGAAGGGGATCTCTACCCTCCTTAACCCCAGCAAACCACACACCCCAAACCCTGACCCTAATACCTCAGACTCAGATTTAGCCACACAGTTCAACTCCTTTTTCATCGACTCTATTAGCAAACTCACCTCCTCCTTCTCTTGCTCCACCTCTACATCTAATTCACCCCCACCCTCTACCACAAACATCCCTTCCTTCATTACCTCTTCCCCCACATTCTCATCTACCTACTTTCCCTCTTCCACCTCATCCACTACTCTAACCCCCTTATCACCCATATCATCCTCAAATTCTCTCTCCCCTCTCTACTCTTTTCTCTTTAAAACCTATATCCACTTCCACTATAAAGAAACTCCTTCAGAAACTAAAGCCGTGTACTAACGCACCTGATAACATTCCCTCCTACTTCCTAAGTATAGCTGCGGAAGCAATCGCCTATCCTATTAGCATCCTAATCAACCGCTCCATCAATGAATGCACAGTGCTCCAACTCTGGAAGAAAGCTTTCATCATCCCCCTGCATAAAGGAGGCAGCAATTGTAATGTCAACAACTTCCGTCCTATTGCTATCCTGTCCCCCATTTCCAAACTTCTAGAAAAATGTATCCAAATCCAACTCTTACCACAATTCTTAGATAATAACCTTCTAACACCTACACAACATGGTTTTAGGCCAAACCATAGCACTATGACAGCCCTCCTGTCCTTCCTTGAGACTGTTAATAGAGCTCGCGACTCAGGCCACACTGTCTCTACCTTACTACTTGACCTCTCTAAGGCCTTCGACACTATATCACACAGCCTGCTCTTAACCAAACTTTCAGAACTTAACCTCTCTCCCTCCACCATAAATTGGTTCTCCAGCTATTTATCTAATAGACACCAAGCCGTAAAATGGAAAAAGGCCACTTCCTCTTTCCTTAATACCCCCACTGGAGTTCCCCAAGGATCAATTGTTGGTCCCCTTCTGTTTAATATATTTATAAATGATTTCCACAAATCCATTCCATTCGCTAACATCATCCAATATGCAGATGATTCTACCATTATCTGCTCTGCCACCTCTTCCTCCTTGCTTCAAAAACTTACTCAAGAAGCTTTTTCAATCACAGAACATTGGATGAAAATAAATCACTTAGCCCTCAATGCCTCCAAAACAAAGCTAATGGTATTTACCCCTTCTAAATCCACTTACTTCGACATAAACACCTTCTCTATCACAAGCCAAGATAACACACCCTTGGAACTGGTGTCTGAAACCAAGTTACTTGGTGTACAAATTGACAGTCGTCTCAATTTCAATTCCCATCTACAACTGAATATTAAAAAAACCCATCAAAAACTAGGTATGCTCTACCGGCAGAATCAGTACCTTACAAGCTCCTCCAAAATCACTCTCGCTTCCTCCTTTCTTATCCCCTCCCTCCTCTATGGGGCTCCATTGTTAACTAATCTGCAGACCTCTCTAAAAAAACAGCTTGCTTCCTGCTATAATAAAATCGCCAAATTCGCTAACAGCCATAGATCATCCACCCATCACTGTTCCTCTCTCCTAAAACTAAATTGGCTTGAACTACCCAATCACCTCACATATATACAACTGACTTTAGCTCATAAGCTCATTCTCAGCCCTCTCTTTGTCCCTCCCTGTCTTCTGCCTTTAAAATGCACCTACCAAACAGAGTCTTAAGATCTAACAATCAAAACCTACTAGAAGTTCATAAACCATCCCATCCCCCAGGCAAACACCTACTATCCTTTAACCTAGCCCGCCTTTGGAACTCACTCCCACCATCCATACGCACCACCTCCAACCAGCACATGTTCAAAAAATCTCTTCATACACATCTAAAATCCCAATGGGAATGCTCTTGCTCTCACCCCTCATAAACATAAGATTACCTCACTTTACCTAACAAATCTTATGTGCCTACTGAAAAACCACTCCATATTGTAATATAACATGACTATCTTATCATGTTTACCTCACATTAATCTTCATTGTATTGTATTGTTTTGAATGCTTGTAAATTTTGACCATAATGTTTTATCTTTTTACTTTGTATAATTTTAGTAGTAATCTTGTAAGTACCTAATCTGCATGATTTTTGGAGCTTTTCTCCCCAGGACTCCATTGAAAACGGGTTCTTTTTGGCCCAATGGACTATCCTGGTAAACCAACTGCAAATAAATAAAATAATAAAAATAAATAATATTGCTGGAACTGAATTCATTTTATTTATTTATTTGTCATTTGTTAACTGGGTTAGTCCAACTGAGCCAGTGCCCCATTTTCAGTGGAGACCCAAGGAAAAAATTTCCAACTTACATTACTATACAATACAATTTGTGAAACTTTACAAAATAAATGGTATACATTACAGAAAATGCAACTTTTGGACAGAGTATAATGAAAAATAAAAAAATACAGACTTATAAAAATGTTCTGTAGTAATTACAGGCAGAACAACAAATGAGTGTACACAATTGAGGTTGCACATTAGAATTAGCTTGAAATTATGTAAGAAGATGTATGTAGGTGAGATACAACTATAATTGTATTGCTGCTGTCTTCAGGGCACAATAAATTATTGTAAGAAATGGATTAAGAGTCATAAGTTTCAGAAAGGAGTCAAGTGAAAACAGCTTGGGTATCAATATGAGAAATAGCAAAAAGGTAAAAGTGGTGGGAGTGGGACGGATTAGGTAGGATCTTGGCATTGGCAGGTGCTGGCATTTAGAAGGAAATTTTCTATTTGGATTTAAAGAGATTTATGCTAGTAATTCATCGGATGTTAGGGGGGAGCTTGTTCCAAGCCTGGGACACACTGTTTTTGTCAAAATGTTTGCCAATATTTTTGTTGGGTTTGTAGGTGTCAAGCAGGTGCTGTTCTGGGCTGCAGAGAGTGCAGGAAGGGGTGTAAAGGGATATTAGGGAGGAGAGAGAGAGAGAGACAGGTTAAGGGTTTAGAAAGTAAATAGTGCATGTGTTGCAACTGGGAGAGAAGGAGGTGTTGGGGGAAATCTAGCCAATTAAATTGTTTCAAGGCAATGTGATTTGTAAGGTTGGTTACTGGCAAATCTTGCAACACTGTAATAGGTTTGACAGAGTTTAGCTGAAAGGCTAGACTGTAGATGAGTAAAGATAGGAGAGGCGTATAGTAGAAAAGGAAGGAGGAAAGCTTGAGCTAGAGTTTGTTTGGAGTCAGGGGCTAGGTATGTTTTATGTCTGTAGAGTAAGCCAAGTTTCTGATTTGTCTTTTTGATACAATGCTGTATATGGGCATCAAATTTCAGTCTATCATCAATTATAATGCAGAGGAGCTTTGTATGTGGGTCAGCTTGAATAATGGTGTTATCAAGAGAAGAAATGGTGAAGGTGATTTTGAGGTGAGAGAGGGATTTGGGAAGAAAGAGTAGTAGTTTGGTTTTCTTGGGGTTATGTATCAGTTGGCTGTTGGTTAGCCATTCTTATATGGACGAAAAGGTATTTTGAGTGATAGAGAGGCAGTTAGAAAGGTTGTTAGAACAGGAGATAAGACTGGAGTCATCCACGTAATGTATCAGGGTGGAGGTTGTACAGGAAGTGTGTAGTTGGTTGGTAAAAACATTAAAGAGTAGCGGGCCAAGAATGGAGCCTTGAGGGACTCCACTATGAATGGGTAAGAAAGGTGAGCAGGTGGACTGCCATCTTACTGACTGTTGTCTATTGCTGAGATAGCTAGAGAACCATTTAATACTAGAGGGGGATAGGCCGAGATCAGTTAGTTTAGCATGACGTTTAGAATGAGAGACAGTATTGACAGCTTTTGAGAGGTCAGTAAAGAAGGAAGAAACAAGTAGCATCTTGTCTCTGTCTCTGTTTTCAGCAACTGTATGAGTAAATAACAGAAGGGCAGTGGGTGTACTATGATGGGGTCTGAATCCATGCTGAGTAGGGGTTAGGAGGTTTTCATCTATTAGGTATTTAAGGAGCTGTTTTGTATGCATTTCCAAGAAGTTTAGATAGTGGAGAGAGGATGGCAATAGGTCTATAGTTGGATGGTTCATTGCTATTGCCTCCTTTGTGTTGTGGAATGGTGTAGAAATATTTCCATATGTCAAGGATGGTGGATTCCTGTATAGATCTATTAATCAAAATGGAGGCAGGGTAGGCTATTGAGTGAGCAGTGAGTTTAAGAAAGAGGGGAGGAAGGTTGTTAGAGTAGGGGGAGCATAGTTTTAATTCAAGCAGAAGAGATTTTTATGTAAGTCAGGATGGGGTTTACTGTGAAAGAGGTGTTACTGGTAGTACTGGGAGTGATATGGGTAAGGTTATGATTTTGACCATTTTGGGTTAGTTTGCAAATAGATTCTATGAAATAAGAGTTAAGAAGGGTGGCTGTTTTGAGGGGAGTTTTGTCAGGGTAAGGGTTAGGGGTGGTAGGGTTACCTGGGTATTGGATTTTATTAACAGAGAGCCAGACTTTTTTGGGTTAGAGTTATGTGTGAATTGGGTATTATAATATAATTTTTGTAAGGTTCTGAAGTTCTTTATATTTTTGGTGAAGAGAAGTATATTTTGTTTTAATCCATTGTTTCCAGGTGCTATCTCTTCTTTTTTCATAAGAGTGAGGGTGTCTTTTGAGATCCAAGGGGTGTGGGTTGTTTTGATTCTAACTTTTGTAAGAGGTGCTACAGAGTCAAGGATGGCAAAGAAAATATGACTGAAATATAGGACTGCACTGTTTAGGGGGACATATTTAGGAACGGACCAATTTATAGAATTGAGCTTCTTGTTGAAGGTATCATTATTAAAAGATGAGAGGTTGCAACATTCTCTGTAGAGATGGGACTTATGTACCCGAATAGAGTGTCTGTTTACTTGGATAGGAAGGTGGTCACTTAGGGAGTCAGGTAGGGTAGTAGGGTTTTAACAGAGGTTTGAATCAGATGTTAGAATCCAATCCAAGATGGAGCTATTGTTATTATGAAGCGAGTGGGTGTAGTAGTTAGTTGAAGAAAGCCGTAAAGGTTAATGTTGAGGGAAGGGCTGGTAGTAGATAGTTGTTACCAGTCAATATTTACATCTCTTAACAAGATGGTTTCATAGGGAATATGGCGTGACATCTATGAGAGGATGGATTCAAGGATGGGAAATTTGTTTCCTGCTGGAATATAGATAGCAACTATGCAAAATTATTTTCTGGGGGTTAAGGTGGCAGTTTAAGATTAGTAGTTCAGCTGGGAGGAAATCTGGGGGGTTATGGTAGGGGGATAAATTGAGGTGCTCAGAGTGCATGATTACAACTCCTCCACCTTTTCTGGTGATTCTGTCTTGATGTAGATATTGTAGTGGGGTGGCAAGATTTCAAATTTGGACATACAGGGTTTTAACCAAGTTTCAGATAGGGTTAGGATGTGTGAGGAGTTATGGGTTATCCAGGAATGTAGCTCAAAATTTTGTTAGGTAGGCTTTGTATATTAATTGAATATAGAGCAAGGTGTTTGGTACTGGGGGGCGAGGAAGACAGTTGTAGCTGGAGGCAAACAGATTGGTGGAGGAATTTCTTGTAGAGGATGGGCCTGGATTGGGTTGGAAATCTCCATCAAGTAGAAGTGTGTTTGAGAATTGTGGTGGTTTTGAAAGGTAGTGGTAGTGACATAACATTTTTGAATTTTGGTTTAGGGGATATGGGTGCGTGTGTAAAGAATTTATGCTTGTGAAGTTGGGTATAGGGGATACTGAAGAATGATGGGGAGGTAGTGAAGGTAAAGGAAGGTTCCTTATGCTGTATATAATGTGTAGTGGTAGTCAGAGGTTGGAAATTATAGAGTTGTGTATGGCAGGAAGTAAGTAATGAGAGGTAGAGAGGTAAAGTGAGTAGAGAAGAGCCATGGTATGATATAGAGTTTTGAAATGTAGCATCAGATTGATTAGAGACAGGATAAGGGTAATTTAATTTAACATTAATTGTTGGATGGAATTAGAAGGAGTGTTTAGAGTTAGTTAATTATGCTGTTCTGCTTAGCTCAGTCAGGTGACTGGAGGGGTAAAGGGAAATAGCAGGGATATTATGAAGTGGGGCTGATATGATTGGATAATTGAATTATTGTGGGCTGGGTAGTAGCTGTGGACAGAGTATAAATTAAATGAAATTGGGGGTAAGTGGGAATGGGGATGGGTAGGGGAACAGAGTGAGCCCGAGCATAGTGAGGGTGAATGGAACAGGATGACCCGACTGACCAGGACTGTGCACAGCCAAGTGGGAGAAATAAAACAATCAGGGAAACAGCAATGGCAGGCTGGATTATGGTGAGAATAACTGCACTATGAAAGACAAGGATGAAGTGCTTGCGATATTTTTATTTAGTATGAATGTTCAGGTAACGCTAGTATTACAAGTGATGTAATTTTATTCAGTGCAAGAAGTCCGGATGATGCCAGTGATAAAAAGAAAATAAATTCACACAGGACTTCCAGTTTTTTGGTGAAATGTATCTAATAATTAGTAAAGGGAAATAAGGAAGAGAAAACGTTTGCAGGTTAAGCAAGCTGCTGTCTCTAGCAGAGTGCTCATTTAGATGTAAGCATGCATTTCAGAGCATTCCACCGGTGGAAGGAAAAAAACAGTAGTTATTTTCATGGAGGATAATGAACAGAAATATCCCTAGAGACACCTACATGAGCTTGTTGAGGTTTATCTTCTTTTATTTAACAGGCACAGACTGTCCAGTTTTCTTCTGTAGTGGTCTTGGTCACAGGGAGGTGGGGGAGACAGTGCAGGCCAGGACTTCAGGCAGTACTATTTTGGAGCACTCACACCACGTGGCAAAACGGTTGCAAGTATTCATTCTCAGGTCTTGGTGATTACATTCATGAGGTGGACCCTGTTTTTTACAAAATCTTATCAAGAGGATACTGATATATAGACTGTATTTTTATATAGCATATATCACTTATTTATCTATTTAATATTTGTTTACCAGGAAAGTTTGACTTGAAATGAAGCCAATTTTCAGTGGGGGCATGTGGAGAAATACACCAGATGCATATCTGGTACATGGGAGGAAATGGGAGCACCTGGAGGAAACCTAAACAAATGCAGGGAGGACATGCAGACTCCACACAGAAGGCACCCCAGCCGAGAATCGAAATGGAGAACCTCTTGCTGTGAGGTAACAACGCTAACACTGCACCACTGTGCCTCATAGACAGAAGTAGGTTAAAAAATAAAAAGGATATAACTTGGTGCACAAGTCCCAGGATAAAAAAGTGCCAGATCACTGAAGGCACAATGGTGCCAGGGCTGGAAAAATAATAGTGCCGAATCTTCAAGACATGGAAACATTCCTACAATGGGGAAGGCAAGGCGTAGGGGGAGGATGCTCCTCCTGTTGTAGAAGGAAGTAGTAGTCCACAAAAGTCACAAAACCTGATAGGCCAAAAACTGGCCATAAAGATGATAGAGTGGAGTATTGAGGATAAGAAAGAAATTATGTAATGTTACTGTTATGCAAAAATACCTACATTTCTGGACAGAAGATATACAAAAAGATTAAGAGAGAAATTAGGGAAAAATACTTCCACAAGAAAAACTGTAAAAAGCTTCAAGTGCAAATTTGTGTTCATTATTACAACAGATTTATGAAAACCATTACACAGACCAAGAAACCTTGGATCCTTTGGAAAATGAAGTGACTGAGGAAGTGTAAAATGTAAAGAACAAAATCTAAAGATTTTTGAAAGGTATAAAAAAGAAATATTGACCTGGGAAAGAAAGAGAGGACATGGTACAACATTTATGCAAAGGAGAAAGCAAAACTAATCAATACAAAAAGAGCAGCACCAAAGATATTTGAAGAGAAATGCAGGTAAAGGTATCCAGAAATGAACGATTTTACAATACAAAAAAATAAGAAAACAAAGAGGGAAAGTAGTACAGAGGATTAGTAATGGAGAAGTTAAAGAAATAGAAACTGAGGTTATGGATTACTTATGAAGTGAAGGATTTAGTGTAGAAAATCTAATTCTGATAACACCACAGCAGGACAGTGCAATGGATCCCCAAATTAAGGAGAAACATTTGATTAGTGGCCATGTGAAGAAACTTTGTAGCTTTCCATAGGAAACCAGTACAAAAGTTCAGTTGGAGTTGTACAGCAAGGGAAAGAAAAAGAAACTGTGGCAACTCTAACACACAGTCCCCAGAATCCAAAAAAAAAAAAAAAAAAACTCAAGAGGCAACACCATCCAATGCAAAGTAGACCATTTATTGTATCAAACAAAACATAAAAATATATCGTAGTGAGCGCTTTCGTGTCACTATGAACACTTCTTCAGACTTATTCATTTGTTAAAAAAATATCCATTTAAATATATTCCAGAGACTACAATGGATAGCTCTCTAACCAATCAAATGTCTAAATTAATTAAACAATAAATGAACTAGTCTATTACACGCATTAAAAAGCTACATCCAGTACTAACACCCATATAATAATTAACATTAAAACATTCTAATTTAAAAATGCAATGTAACAACTTTTTAAGTTATTTTAAATGCTGTGATAAACTATAGGCAGCATTATTAACAATAAAAAATAAGAAAACAAATATATTGGCACCCTTTAACATCGCTAGGTGGCAGTATATGTATGTGATAAAGAATAAAGAATAAAAGATGTAGTGCCACAGAGAAACACAATGATAATGCAATGAGCATTGTCATATACAACCTAATATAATAAAGACTAAATGTTTAGCTAACCTATCTAACGCACATAACTAATATAAATATCTGAAAAACTATAAAAAAGTATAAAAACTATAAAAAGCCCTTATTGTAATTGAAAATGGTTTGTAAAATGAACCTAAGAAAATGTGTATGTAGGGAAAGAATACCTATATGTGACGAAACACAGAATAAACACATCTCTACAAGATTGCATAGAATAATGATCCATAACATACTCTCATATAAAAACAAATCTAATGTAATAAGCAACTGAACTATGAATATAGCTAGAATATCTGACTTAATAATATAAAAAAATATAAAAACTATTTAGATACATCAAAAAAATGAGAGACTAAATGTGACAATACCCTATATAATACATCTTAGTGTATAAAAAGTCTGTCTGCTAGGAACGGTTTCAAAGAAACTTGTTCATTGAATGTATGGGCCTTATTCGCTTACAGCTTCAAAATCCATTTATTTTCTTGTTTCTCTGTATAATTCTTGATATTTCCTAACCTAATCATTTTGCTAACCATTTCTATAGCTAAAAAGACAAACCTATGTGCTGAATCATTATTAATCACATGTTTAGCTAAGGCATTTCTATCATCCTCTTTGTGAATAGCATACAAGTGTTCTCCAACTATTTCACGTAAAGTCCTATTGGTTTTACCAATATAGAAAGAGGTACATTTTTGGCATTTCACTAAATATATTAAATCACGGGATTTGCAATCAGCATAGTGATGAAATGTATTATTATAATTGTGAATCTATAGGGCTAGTTTATATGGCCACCTGTGGGATCTGTGATTCCTTCTATATAGGGAAAACAGAAAGAAAACTCAAAAGAAGAATCTATGAGTATCTTAATGATATTAAGAATTGTAAGGATACTAATGCCTTATTCAAACATAGCAAGGAATGCACAGGAGCCACATTCAAGTTTACAGTGTTAGAACATACCCAAAGAGGGGGCCCTTGGGAGGAAAAAGTAGAATATAGGGAGCTTTGGTGGCAGGTAACACTAGAAGCATACAACCCACCTGGGCTGAACGAATATACTAGTATATTGCCAGTCTTGAAATTAAGGGCAGCTAAATTATAATGAAATTATAATGGTATTTTTGTAAGAAAGTACATAAATTTGATTTAGCAACATTTTTTGTTAACTTTACTAACAATCTATTTGATATAAGGGTATCTTTATAAATTATTTTCATAAATAATATTAATATGAAATTTTATTTTTTAATATAAAGAACTTTCTTATGATTTTTAATTTATGGTCCAGCATGTTAAATACATATGAATCTCCACTAGATGGCAGCTGAATACCACAAAGTGAATTGTTTTGTATATATGTATATTCTGGTATTTAGTCCCTTATCCTATGAAAGAAATGAGTTTATATCAACCCTACGGAAATTAATTTCACTTGTTTTAATATGTTATAAAATGAAGAGTTTTTAAATTTTGTACAACTGTTTTTTTAAGTGAATAGGGAAGCACACTTCTACAAAGAAAGTATGCAAAAGGAATTTAATTGAGTTAATTGATTTAAACTGTGTTCATTAATTAAATGATTATGTAGACTATATAAAGGGAATGTAAATGGTAATAAAGTATTCATCCGACGAAGTCTCAATACAGCAGACGAAAACGCAAGGGTTCAATAGCGTTTATGTTTTACGATTGATTTTGTTTAACTATTCAATTTACTGAGTGTACTGTGGCTTGGTAAATAAATGTTGTCCAGAAAGAATTTAAATTGCCGTTTTTTCTCCGTTTCTACACTAGTTTGGATTTTTGAAATGTATAAATGTTACCTGTGTCTGGGTGTCTAAACACATTGTCATTCGCCATGTAGGGACACTGATTACAGTTCCTACATGCAAACATTCCTTTCCTAACTGATTGCATTCTATTTGTTTCCTTTTGTCATAGCATAATAATCTTTTCAAGGACTTAGTATTTTTGTAGGAATATCTCAGTGTAGTCCCCAGTAGTCCTGAAATTTTCTCATCTACAGTTAGTATATTCCCATGCTTCTTCACTATCTCTTGTATTTTATTGTTATTGCTCGTATAACGAATAATTAATCTATTAACATGTGCTGATAAATTATGCCTTGGTTCATTCTGTTTACTGGTATCGCTCTTAAAAAAAGGGGTTACTTCTACCTTATCTGTTTATACCTGTATTATCAAACAGCTTCCTACAGTCATATGTTTTATACCCTCTCACCTTAAATTCTTGTTCTTGTTGTTGTAGTTGTGTCTTTCGGCTTTTCCCGGTTAGGGGTCACCACAGCGGAACTCCGGTCCGCTAATGATTGGTAGTTGATTTTTACGTGCCGAGTTACCAGCCCTGATGCACAACCTTCAACAAAGGTACACCCATTCACGCATGTCTCCACGCAGAAGACGCTGTAGCTGAAAATCGAACCGAACAGCATTTTACTGTGAGGCAACAACGCTACCACAGCACCACCACCGCGTTTGCCTTAAATTCTTGTACTAAATTTGTCAAAGTTTTATAAAAGACAGGATCTTGGCTACTCAGTCTAGAAGCCCTCAGTGCTTGGCTTTTAACTATGTTCTGATATATGTGTGGAGGATGCATACTGCTGCGACATAGGAGGTTATTCCTCCTACAACTCTTCCTATATATCTCTGTTTGTATCTCATTCCCTTGCTTACATATCAATACATCTAAGAACTCTATCATATCCAGTGACCAATGAGCTGTAAAAGACAAACGTTTGTCATACCATTAACATATTCTATAAACTCATGTAGCTTATCCTCAGTGCCTCCCCAAACAAGGAAAACATCATCTACAAATTGTTTGTAGTATCCAATGTAGTCTCTAAACTGTAAAGTATCAATAACATACGCATACTCCCAGTACACCATCACTAGACTGGCGTATGGAATGCCTGCAAAGTGAAGGATTTAGTGTAGATAATGTAACTCTGATAAAGTCAAAGCAGGATAGAGAAATGGATCCCCAAATTAAGGAGAAACCAGTGGATGGGAAAACATCAGATCATTTGTCATCTGAAGATACTTTGGAGCCTTCAGTAGGAAACCAGTACAAAAGTTCAGTCAGAGTTGCACATCAAGTTAAAGAACAGGAAACTGTGGCAACTCTGACACAGTCAGAATGAGAATATGAAACAGCAATGGATGACACAGGATGAAAATGAAGAGAAGGTGGCACAGGATGATGTTGTGGACCTTTCTGTAGAATGACCACAGGAAACAGAGGACAAAGAATGTGCCCTTAGTTTAAAAGAAAATGATGTAAGAGAAGAGTTACTTGATTTAATAGAGATGAATAGACATATTAAGATCAATGAAAGAAATAGACTACAGAAAGTCAATAAAACCCAAAAAGTTAGAAGTTGATAAAACAAATGAACACAGTAATTAGGACTGTTAAGAGAAATTCATGTGATATAACAGAAGTAAATAGGATATATTACTGTGCAGCTAAATTAATAACAGATAAAGTCTTACCACAAAAACACAAGCCAGTAAGAGAAAGGAAGGGGAGAAAACAAATGCTATCATGGAAGTATTGAATAGAGAAAACTATAAAATAATTAAAACAAGAAGTGTCAATGTTAGAACAGCACAGAAGAGGGATCAGATCAAAAAAGATATGCAGATAAATATAAAGGAAAAGTACAAATCAATCAATTTCTTAATGACCCAAAAAACTTTTATACAGAATTGGGAAACAAGGCAAAAGGAATTGAAACACCACCAATAAAAAGAAGAAATAGATATATTTTGGAGAAATATCTATAAAGATCCTGTGGAACATAACAAAGATGCTGAATGGATAAAAGAAATAAAAGAAAAAATAAGTTCAAATGTATAAGATATCAAATGGGATGAAGTAACATCCAGAAAAACTGAAACAAAGTTAAGAAAAGCTCCTAATTGTAAAGTCCCTGGGCCCAGATGCTGTATCTAACTTCTGGCTAAAAGTATTAACATCTTTACATGAAGATTAATCTATGAGTAAGAACTTTTTATATGCGCACCCAAACAGATACCAACCTGGTAACAACAAGAAAAAACAATACTCCTCCTCAAGAGTAAATCTGCAAGCTATCCTAAAAACTATAAACCAATAACTTGCCTTCCAACAATGTATAAACTTTACACTAGAATTTATGCCGACAAAGTTTATAGTCATTTAGAAGAAAACTCAATCATGGCAACAGAAGGGTAACAAAAGAAAGTCATATGGAACAAAGGATAATATATTGTTAAATAACTTTATAATGCTGAACTGTAAAAAGGGGAAGGAGCTAAGTATGGCATAGATTGACTACAAAAAGGCATTTGACATTCATGGATAAAAGAGTGCTTAAAAATGTATAAGATACACCCTACACTGATCTACTACATTGAAACTACATGAAACAGTGGCACACCACTTTGCAGTTAAACCATGATAAAGGACAGATTATTATTCCAAGGATAAAATTTCAAAGTGAGGTATCCTTTGTCACCACTGCTCTTTTGTCTTGCCTTTAATCCATTAAGGTGTCTAGTTAACAGGCTAGGTCATGGCTACAATTTGACTCCCAGAAAACAACAAAGCATAAAGAGCTCTCATCTTCTTTTTGTGGATGATTTGAAACTGTATAGTTCATCAGACGAGGAACTGAATGCACAACTGCAAGTGGTCAAAACTTTTTCAGATGATATAAGAATGTCATTTCGTCTTGATAAATCTGCAAAAGCAACCTCTAAATCAGGAAAACTGTACCACCAAGAAAACATCAACCTGGGACAGGAATGTGATATAAAAGAACTTGAGCGAGAGGGGGGTGTATAAATATTTGGGAAATGCTGAAGGATCAACAATAAAACATGAATAAATAGGAATAAAACTTAGTAAGGAATATTTGAGAAGAGTAAAATTAATACGGAAAACATCTCTGACATCTAGAAACAAAGCCCAAGCTATAAACCAATTTGTTCTTCCTGTCTTACCTTACAGTTTTGTAGTGACTGACTGACCCCAAAAGGTGTTGGATCAGTTGGACAGGAAAACAAGAAAAATGCTTCATGCTTATGGAATGATTTATAAAAATCAGTGTGTACCAAAACTATATATTCCCCATTCTGAAGGAGGTATGGGCATCCTAGAAATTGATTACATGCATAGATCTGCAGACATAGGACTGCATACATATATGCTGACCTCACAAGACCCAAACATAGTGAAAGTTGAGGAGAATAGGTCTATGATGACATCCCTGCTTAGTCTAGCAGAAGTATATCGGTGTCAAGCAGAAATGGAAATCAAACCAGAAGTAGGCAGTAACTGAATGTGCCAAAAAACAAAAGAAAGAATATAAGGTGAAGTATCAGATGAGAGTGCAAAAAATTTGGAAAATGCATAAATATAGTTGCAAGTACACAAGTCTCTTGGAACAACCTCATGTCGATTAGGACTGAATGCAGGAATGGTTAAGGAGAGGTGAATTTAAACCAAAAGTTGAAAGGTTGATATTGGTGGGCCAGGACAGTGGACTACATACATACTGGTTTGCAAAATCCAGTGAACATGTGGGAAAAAGAGACAAATGTAGGTTTTGTAAAACAGATTTGGAAAGAGTCACACATCTTGCTACTGTTTGTGATATACTAATGGCAGAAGGACTGTATACTGAAAGGCATAATAATGTGGCAAGACTGCCGCATTGGGGATTGTGCAAACATTATAATAATGAAGTAGCTGAAAATCATTGGAAACACGAGCCACAAAGCATCATAGAAAATGGTGATGTTTATATCACATGGGATCACCCATTACCGACAGTTCAAAAATAGATGCGAGAAAACCAGATATAGTAGTCCATGAAAAGAAAACAAATGTAGCAGTGATCACCGAAATGGCTATGTCCAGTGACTACAGTGTCTTACGTACAGAGAGGCACAAATTAAATACCAGGATTTTCAGGCAGATATGAGGGCAATGAGAAAGAAGGATACTCAGACAGTTTCAATGGTAATAGGAGCACCCGGACTTATAAAAAATAATTTGCAATCGTACTTAACATGTTACCGATACATATAACCCCATATGAATTGCAGAAGGAGTCAATTCTGGACACATTGCAGGTGATACAGAGATCACTTCTGGCTGACATCAAAGACTGAAGCAACACTAATTTCATGAACTTTAATCATACTTTGACTTAGGAATGGAGTTTATTCCTGTCATGGTGTTAGAAACCCAAAACTCCTTCCATAAGTATAGGAAATGACCTTAAATTATGCTTTATTTAATGAAGATAGATGGTGGTCAGCATGAGAGGGTATATGCTTTAAGAACACTGGTGGGTGCTTTTCAAATTATGGAGATCTGTATGTCTTCATTTTTTTGCATTAGATTTTTGATGTCTTTGATTGTGACTTGTGTGAAAATACTGTATTACGTTCATCAGTTTGTAGCGGTAGGGTGTGGGCTTCTGAATTTCACTTTTGCTATCCAGATAGAAGAATTACAGGAGGCCTACAACAGCATTTGCAGTCATATTAATCCACAGGTATGCTTTGCTTTCTGGCTTATTTGTTTTCAAGCCTGATATCTTTATACAAGGTAAAAGCATACTGGAGAGCTGGATGCAAGATATCTGATCAAAGTGAATTTTACTACATCTACTGTTATACGGCACTAAGAATTTAGTATAGTTCAGAAGGAAAATATTCCATAAGTCACTAATAAGAATTTAGTATAGTTCAGAAGGAAAATATTCCATAAGTCACTAATAAGAATTTAGTATAGTTCAGAAGGAAAATATTTCATAAGTCACTAATAAGAATTTAGTATAATTCAGAAGGAAAATATTCCATAAGTCACTAATAAGAATTTAGTATAGTTCAGAAGGAAAATATTCCATAAGTCACTAATCACATATTTTCTGCCAGTAGCACGGCATTCTTTATTACATGGTTAGAGAGTTATACCTTCTGCATCCTCATAATCTGATTAGACATCTTCAAAGACATCACATTTCAGAGGATGTTGCTTTTAGGTGTACTCGTCTTATAGTAAATAATCATTTTCAACAACAAAAGAAACTTTTGGTGAAAAATATACATGTTGGATTTGTTTTCTTTTTACATCAAAGTGGAATTGCCCAGGATGTCAGATGACCTAGCTGCAGCTCTGTAGAAGAGATGGAGCTATTGCCATTTAAGACCAGAAGAGATGGGAGGGGGCATGCTCAGATCATGCTAGGGGAGATATGAGGCATGCTCAGATCGTGCTGGGGAGATATAAAGGAGTAATGATGAACAAAATGCTAACATAGGGAAGGAAGTGGCATAGGGAGAAGATTCAAGAGACTAACTGCTCCCTGGAATGCTAAAAGCAGTTTTCAACGGAGAGGGTTGCGGACCTATGACTAGTCTTGCTAAAATGGTAGGTAGAGAAGAAATACACCAAGGCATTCAATAATAACATTAAAATTGTATTAAAATATACAGGGAAAGTAGAGATGGAGGAAGGTAAAATGTTAAGACAACTGAAAGATGAGGCTATATAGGCATGTGATATAATTTACCTGATCTCAGAGTTCTTAGTGGTCTTTATTGTTGGTTGGAGAGGTGTTTTTCTCCTTTACCATTATCACTTGACTTCAGCATCTTCTGTTGAAATCATGGAGGGAAACTTTTCAAATTCAGGAGAAAAAACACAGATATATGTTGTTGTGCTGGATTTGTGAATGTTGCATTTTATGATTAATTTATGCTCAACAGTTATTAATGAAAGCTTGCACTCTGCCCAGTTTCTGTAGAGAGTGGGACTTTTTTTTCTATAAAAACAGTAGAGTATGCAGCTATATAAATAGATTGTAATATCTTGTGCATGCAAATGTTTATGCACCTCCATGTACATACATAAACAATGTATCTATACAGTTTTGATATGTACTAATAAAAAGCAATATATTTATTTATGTATTTGCTTGTCTGTGTAAGTCACTTTTTGTTATCAATATCACAACTAAAGAAATAAATCTAAGACTTCTGAAATGGAATCCAAGTTGAAACAAAAAGGAAAAAGGCAGTAAAAGATAGCTGTTCTTTGCTATCTACCTGAAACAGTCCACACAGACCTTATACTAAGTATACTATACTAAGAATGAATACAATGGTATTGCTGTCAGGGTAAGATGCCTATTCTCAATGCAAACTGATGCAGGAATTACTGTGCCTAAGAAGCTCTTTATTCCCAGAACCTACCTCTTCTTTGGCCTTTTGGAAGATGTCCAGGTAGATCTGCAGTATAAATCACCCCATCTTAATTAAAATGCTGCACTAGTTTGTTTTATGAGCACTCCTCCTGCTGTGGTCATTTTCAGGCATCATTTATTTCAGACAAGATGAAGTGAGAAAGGGAGACAGCATAGCTTTGTGATGCACAGCCGTTGCTCTGTCTATAGTTAGAGTTATGATTAAGTTTTTAAACAGACATTTCACTTCTGTGCTTTGGGGCTGGGGAGTCTGAGAGGGTGTAGTATTAAATGCATAACTCAGGTGATGTCAAGGGTGAGAGAGATCCCAGTACAGAGTGTAAAATTGTAAAACATTAATAAGCAAACTGAATTAACAGAAAGTGCCAGCAGCACATTTTGCTGTATTGTGCTGTTCTGCAACCCTTTTAGCCAAAGTACTATTTCCACAACTTCAGCATTAATGGCCCTGAAAGGATATTTAATTGTCTGTCTGGACACAGGCCAGTACCGAGAGGGAACCCATCAGGAACTCACTGTACCAGATATTGGATTTGTGATGTACGTTGCTTCTGTTGTGCTAGCGTGGAGAAAAGACACAAGATAAGAGAGAAACAGAAGGAGGAGTTGGGCCATTTGTTTGGATATTATATTCAGAAGAGGTTTCTGTGTTAATTCTGACATGGCAGGTGAGGGAGTGATGCATTTGTTCTTATTTGTTGTTGGATAGAGATGCCTTTGTATTAACAGGCAGCATGACAGAAATGCAGAATTACAAGTTTCTCCGTCATTTCTGGATCAGTAAAATTCTGTTATATGTGAGGTGACAATAAGAATAAATAGAAATTATATACGACCCTTCTTTGGGCTAAGAGTACCACTGTCAGTGAAATATATTTAAGTAATACAGATTCATACAGGATGAAAGGGAGAGACGTCATCAATATGTAATTCTGAGAGTAAGATTCACTGTTGGTGGTACTGCAGTGATATGCCATTTAGTTTTGGTTATATTGATGCTTCTTTGCCTTACATTGTTACAGATACCATACAGGTGACAGAAATACAAATATTTATGTAGCCATGCACATATCAGTAATGCAACTAAAGCATTTAATGGGTATCTTTTTAGTGAGAATAAGTTTCAAGTAATTCTACTTCTTTGTGTTGATAACTTGTCTGTGTGGGATGGAGGAGCATAACTTTGTAAGGAGTAAGCAGAGTGTTGGTAATTCTTAATGTTCTCATCTTACAGCAGATAAAGATGCCACTGTTGTTTTACTGGCTAATCATTAACAGTAGATGATTTATTGCTTCTATAGGCATCTAATATAGACATCACTTTGGTACGGTTTGCAGCTGTTCAGCTTTTACATTAAACTATAAGAAATTTTCATCTCTGTCATATTCATTACAAACAGTTTTAATTCTTGAGGCACTTAAACAGCATCGCTAGTTAATAAATAACTGTTCATCACATAACAGATTTTAGACTGTCTTTACAATACACACTTTTTAAAAGTTAAGTTTTTGCTGCCTGAGTAAATATGTTTCAAATGTTAAGGAGAATATAATAACTACAGTGGTACTTTACCCTTTATTTTGACTAAAACTTAAAATGGGTTGGCAATTGCATTTATTAGAAAGAAATAGTCTTGGAGAGAAATACACCTTATTTCTCACCGAATGTGTTCTGTTGCACCTTGCAAGGGTTTCTGCTGAAGTGTCCAAATAAAACAAGTTATATAGTGACAAATGCAAATGTAAAAAGAATGACATTGGGAAACGCTGCAAGGACAAGGATTGTGAATCATTTTAAAAATTATGTCAACATGTGGATTTATGGGGGTCCACAAGCTCAGACATTGCTTGGTGACTTTAAAATTTAGTTTCATTGCTGGTTCTTGGCTGCTAGGCCTTGCATCTAGTGTCCACATTTATTGTGTTACATGCTCTCCGTTGTTATTCTCCCTGTGTTCTCTGTTTCACTTTGGTCTATAAAAAGCCCTTTTAGATCTGCTCACTTTCCTGGTAATAATATAATAAATGAAACAAAATAAATTATGCTAGCAAATGTTCTTCAGCATCAGCCTGAATGTGAAACATGTTTTATAGCCGATGTGCCCTGAAGAAATGAATGCGCTGTTAAGTCTAAGCTCTGAATACTGAAAGCTGCCAAGATCTGGATCTAAATAAAGGCATCAGTGGTTTCAAGGTTATATTCCTTACATTAAAAACATGTTCATAACTTAAAAAGGGAAAAGATTTTGGACGTTCTCAAAGCTGGTGTTCCTTGTGATTGTTCATTATGTTCATTATATAGTTATACCCCAGTACAATTACATATATCTGACTTCAAAGATGAATGCACACAGCTTAGCTGAAATGACTTTACTGGCTGTACATAAATAATAATAATAACAACAACAAAAATAATAATGTAATACAGATATGGAGTCAGTGGCTGTCACATTCACGAGGTCATCTGTATAAGACTGCCTGAGTAAAATCTTTAATAAAAGATTCCCACCACAGTTATAAAGACAGCTATAGTTACAAGAAAAGAATTACCCAATTAAAGGCAGGCAGGCTCGTAACTTTGGAGGGGTTCAGTCCCTTTGATATATATTTTAAACATACTGCTTCTCATTATTCATCTTTGTGAATAAAGGTAATAGAGTTCTCTGTGCTTCACTCTGAAGATGTCTTTATAACAGTGGGGGCAAACTTTAAAACTGAAACGAAAAATAGGATTTTGCTTTAGTTCTCAGAAATCACAACTGTCTTACAATGATATAGTCAAATTTACCTGTTTTATATTACATATCAATATATTAAAACCTATTTATTTTATAATCCTGTATTTTCTAAAAAGTAATGTAGTAACATGGTACTAGTGATTTTCAATAGCTGTACATGATTTTCAACAGACCATTTTTACAGTCCTTCATGAACTAAAGCAGTAGAAATACTGTCAGGAAAGTAATTTCATACATCAATTATGGCAGTAGATATGGTGGAAGAGATATGCATAGATAATGTGATAGTGCATGAGATTATACTCCTGAATAGTACACAGAAAATTTGGGTTGAAATATTTGAACATGGAAAAGCTATAATCAAAGACTGACTGTATTATGTTCAGGCTTTCAGCATTGGTATTTATCAATAATTTTGAAACATGCTGTCAGAATACTCGTCTGACAGCCACACCTCATTAACTTCAACATTGTCACAGCATCATTTAGTACAGAAGAGTGCTTTCACATGGTGAAATCCCTTTCAAGGACAGGTTTGTACAATGGTAGTGACATGATTCATGACATGGAAACCTAAAACTGAAAATGCTAAAAGTTTGTGTAGAAAATGAATAAAAGTACCAGCATGTGGCTGTTTTATAAATACACTGAATTGGATAGTCCATAGAAATGCATGACATGCAGTTCCATGAGTTCACAGTCAGCTCCAGGACTGTGACACATTCTTACATGAGTTCACAGATAGCTCCAGGACTGTGTCACATTCTTCCATGAGTTCACAGTCAGCTCCAGGACTGTGACACATTCTTCCATGAGTTCACAGTCAGCTCCCGGACTGTGTCATATTCTTCCATGAGTTCACAGTCAGCCCCAGGACTGTGACACATTCTTCCATGAGTTCACAGTCAGCTCCTGGACTGTGACACATTCTTCCACAAGTTCACAGACAGCTCCAGGACTGTGACACATTCTCCCACAAGTTCACAGACAGCTTCAGGACTATGACACATTCTTCCATGAGTTCACGGTCAGCTCCAGGACTCTGCTCCACAAGAATGAAGCTCTGACTCCAGTTCAATAAACACAATGACCCTGTAGCTTTTGGATGGTATGTGTGTAGCTGGGGGGGGGGGGGGGGGTCAATGCCCAGAGAGAAGGTCTTCAATTTCATTCAGGGATAATACTAAGAGGAAAGGGTAATTACAGTGTTACAAAATGACCGATGATACAGTGAGGCTAGGCATTATCAGCATCATTGTAAAGAAGGCTGCAAGATAGGGGAGGAATTTTTAATTATGAAACCAAACCTGTTGTAGTAATGTAAGGAGGACTATTTCTATTGTTTCGGAGACTAATGCTGCCAGAGTTGATGCAAGTATCAGTACTAGGACCTTTGGAATTGGGGGATTGAGCACACCTCATATTATTAATTAAGGCTTTCTTTATGAACGGGAGTAGAGCACTGCAACATAGTGATTTTTATATTTGAAAAAACACAGTTGTAGTTTGAGGCAGATGTTTTTTTCTTTTATTTCATAGACTGCAGCAACTAAGTGTTCTTTTCACGATGACAATGGGGGACAACTTGGCAACCCACAATGTCATTATAAAGACATGATTGTTTATCAAGTAGCATTTTCACATTTGAAGACAGGAAGAAAAATGTTGTAGGTTCTTTTCCCCATATTTGGATTCATATTCCAGTACTAACAATGAACTGCGGTGGTTGTGCTGTGGTAGCATTGTCGCCTCACACTAAGACGTTGTCCTGTTCGATTTTCAGCTAGAGCGTCTTCTGTGTGGAGACATGTGTGAATGGGAGTACCTTCGTTGAAGGTTGTGCGTCAGAGCTGGCAACTCGGCACATAAAAATCTACAGCCAATCATTAGCGGACCAGAGTTCCGCTGTGGCGACCCCGAACCAGGAAAAGCCGAAAAACACAACATTCCAGTACTAACAGTATAGTGTACTGGGGAGATTCTTATTAGGTGGCATCTTTTATATAAGATGTTAAACTGAGAATCCATTTGCCTGAGTTGGTAGTAGCTCTGCTGTATGTGAGGTGATGAGATCCCATAAGTTAAATTCCAGCAAATAAGTACCAAGATCTTCTAGAAACAGAAACTATCTTTACGAGGAGCAAAGGTAAACAAGATCAAATTGTCAACTTCCACTAGATAATGGAAAATGCAAGGGAGTTCTGGAAAAAAATCTAATCTGCTTGACTTCTCTAAAGCTTTTGAATGCATGAAACCCTAACAACATGGGGCCAAGTTCTTAGACAACTGAAGATACTGGGCCACCTTATTTGTCTCCTTACGAGTCATATGGAGAACAAGAAGCAACAATTAGAATAAAATATGACCAGTTCAGGATTGGGAAAGGAGTACAACAAGGCTATGTGTTGTCACTGTACTTATCCAATGTATGTACCGAGCACGTTATGCAAAATGCTGGTGTAGATGAATCAGATGCTGGAATCAAAACTGCTGGGAGAAATATTAACAGTTTTACATATGCAGGTGATACCACTCTGATGGCTGAAAGTGAGGAAGAGCCTGTTGATAAAGGTGTAAGTAGAAAGCACAAAAGCTGGCTCATTGCTTAACATTACACTGATGTCATCTAGCATGATCTTTGCAAATAGAAGGGGAGGAAGCGGAGGCACTGGCAAATTTTATTTCCCTGGCCTCAAAGATCTGTGCAGATAGTGACTGCAGCCATGAAATTACGAGGCAATTGCTTTTTGAGAGGAAAGGAAAGCTATGGCAAATCTGGACAAGATTCTAAAGACAAATCATTGCATTGTTCACAAAGTCCTATATACTCTTTGTTTTTCTCTCGCAACAATTGTCTATGTAATATAATGTTTTAGTAATGTACTAGTGGAGCTTTTCTCCTCTGGTGTCTGCTGAAAAAGGGCTTTGCCCAGTCAGACTAACCCGGTTAACAAATGTCAAAATAATGAAAAATAAAATAAATAAAATACAATTCTGATTAGTCAAAGCCGTGGTTTCCCAGTAGTAACAGATGGCTGTGAAAACTGCACTATAAGTAACACTGCACTGGCAAATTGATGTTTTTGAACTGTGATTTTGAGAAGATGTTTGAAGGTTCCATGGACTGCAAAAAGATTGTATCAGTCAAAATGTAAGGAAATAAATCCAGACTGTACAATGTTAGGCCTGATAGTGAAACTAAAACTACATTTTTTGGCCACATATATCAAAGATTGGATTCAGGAATGTAGACTTTCATGATGGGGAAGACTGAAGGCAAAAGAAGAAATGGTCAGCAGAGGCTAAGGTGGATGGACAGTATTACTGAAGAAATTAATAAAAAACTTTCAAGAACTTCAAGAAACAGGTCTTACCAGCCAGGTCTGTTCTGCTAAAGTCATTAAAGTCAGGTAGAGTCACATTCTACTAAATGACTTAACAACAGATGCCTGTAAAACATACTATGTCACTCTTTAAAAATAGTTGGGGAGCTTTGTTTGAAGAACCAAAAAAGCAAGCTACAATAGAAATATAAAGTATGCTTCAGACATAAATTCATGTCTGTTTTCCAATTCATAAAATCAGTTAACTCAAAAATGCTGTTCCATAGTTTTCATAAAATACACATTACTAAATCTTTCACTTTCTCCTTTGCTATTTTCTCATAACTTATCATATCTTTAGTCAGCTTTATATACTAATAAATTAACCTTTTCTTTTCTAGAACTTTAATATAGTTTTATAATTTTCTACTACATTATATGTTCATAGGTAGGTACTAGGCTATCTGCCCGAGGGCATTTATAAGGCTAGCCAGAGTGTGTCAGCTTTCACCGCCCCATTGATTAATTAACTGAGCCTCTGTCAAGCAGAGCCAATGAAGTGATCCCAGGGGTGTACTTTCTGTTACCCATCCACTCGTCAAGGCTTCTCTTGAAGAGTGTTAGTGAGGGGCTCTGCCGAATGTAGTTAAGAATTTTGTTCCAAAGCATGGGGAGTCTCTGTGACAGGAATCTATCCCTCCAGCATGTTCTATTTATTGTTGTGGCGAGGTTTAGCTCACTAGAGAGTGTGGCTCGCAGTGACTTGGATTTCTTTAGGTGGAGCATGTCCAGCAATGCTGAGCTGGACATGGCTTTGTAAGTCAGGCAGAGATCACCTCTGAGTAAGCGATATGCCACTGAGTACAGCCAGAGTTATTTCAGTCGGGCTGCATAGGACATATGTTTGAGGCCAGTAATCCTCTTGGTGAGGTGCTTTTGTGGTCTTTCAAGCTGTTGGAAGTGTCTTGTGAGGTACATCCCAAATGGGGCATTGTACTCTATGATGGGTCTGATGAGTGATGAGTAGAGGGGCACTATAACCTCTTTATTTCTAGATGCAAACCCCTTAGTAATTAGATGGGCCACATAGAAGGATTTCCTAACTACTTTGGCAATATGATTGTCAAAGGAGAGATTACTATCTACCTGGGTCCCCAGATCTCTTATTACCTATTCTGTATTAAGGGGGCTGCCGCCTATGTGGTAATTTGTGGGATGACTATGCATTTTTTGGCATTTAGCTTGAGGCCATGACTTTGACACCAGGTGTCTGTCTCAGTAAGGCCTTTTTGGAGGATGTCCGTGTCAGCCGGAGAGTCAATTATGGCTCCCAGTTTGCAGTCATCGGCGAACTTGGTTAGCCATCGTCCTCCTGTGTTTGCCTGTACTTCTGAGAAATATATGCTGAACAGTAGGGGTCCCAGAACTGAGCCTTGTGGGACACCACTTGTGACTGGTTTAGAGGCAGACCTGGAGCCCGCTATTCTTACCGTGTGAGTTCTGTCTGTAAGCCAGTTGGCAACCCATCTTGTGATGTAAGGGTTTATGTTCAGTCTGGTGAGTTTTTCTATAATACCCAAGTGAGGAATGGTGTCGAACGCCTTGGCGAGATCAAGGTAGGCTGTGTGTACCACTTTTCCCTCGTCTACGGCCTTGGTAACTGTCTCGAAGACATCAACCTGGTTTAGTAGGCATGATCTGCCCTTAACAAAGCCAAACTGGGTCAGGTCAAGTGTTTGGAGATTCCCAAAGTCTTTGTTAATGAGTTCCATAATGATGTACTCCATAGCCTTGCAGACCAGGCTAGTCAGGCTTACAGGGCAATAGTTACCAGAGTCAGTTGTGGCCCCTCCTTTCTGGAGTGGAATAACCATTGCTGTGTGCCATTCTATGGGCACGTAGCCTGTGGAGAGGCTGAGGTTGAACAGCGTGTTTAGGTGGGGGGTTAGTTCGTTCTGTCGTTCGTGCAAGACTCAGCCTGGGACACCATCTGGCCCCATTGATGCTTGTTTTTGTCTTTTGAAAGGGCTGTTTTCACCTGTGCTTCTGTGATTTCTGGGACACTACACTTTTCCGGTATTGTTGTGGGCCCTTTTGAAGGTGAGAGGGTGGTGAAGTTTGCACTGAATCTATCTGCCAGGATGTTGGCAATATCAGTCGGTTCAGTATATTTTGTGCTATTTTGCACTAGTTCAGTGCATATCTGCGAGTTGTCACTTAGATTCTTGACATAGCTAAAGAAGGCTTTGTGGTTATCTTTCGAATCCTTGACTATTTTTCTTTCAAAGATAGCCTTGGATGATTTTATGAGGGACCTTAGTTTCTTACTGATACTGATCAGGGATGTCTTTCCTTCTCAGGATTTGATTTTTTTCTGAACTAGTTTCCTCCTTTTGTTGTATAACCTGTTTATGGCAGGGGTCCACCAGACTGATTTCCTTCTCTTAAGGGAGTGAGTCTTGGTTTTGCTAGGGATGGCACGATCCATGCAACCTTGTAGGTGCTCATAGAGTGCAATTGTAAAGGATTCTGCATCTTGGGCAGTGTTATCCTTTAGCGTGGGGGCTGTGAAACTTACCACCTCTGCCTTAAGTAAGGCGAAGTTTGCTTTAGAAAAGTTTTTCACTGTGGTTTCCTTGGTTGGGGGTGGTGGTGGGGTGTGTTCATCCAGGATGATTAGTTTATGGTCTGATCTAACCAGTGATTGGTTGACCTCTGGTACGGAGCACCTGTCGCCCATGTTGGTGATGACCAGGTCCAATATGTTGTGGCCTCTGGTAGGGAGTTTACCAGCTGATCCAGGGCATTTGAGTTGATAAATTCCAGAAAGCGCTGAGCCTGGGAGTTTGTACTCAAGTAGTTTTCCAAGTTAATGGTAGGGTAATTGAAATATCCTAAGATCAGGGTGTTCGGAAGGACCTTCATGTTTTCCAGTGTCTCCAGAAAGGTGGAGTGATGGTCCTGGGTCATGGAGGGTGATCTATAGCAGGCCACAATTTGCATTGCAGATTTGCCTGATGTTAGTTGCATATGGATGATCTCAGAGGTATCATGCTGTGCCACTAACCTGGAGGTGTGGGTATCCTTGATGAATATGGATACACCCCCTCCTTTTGTGTTTCGGTCTGTGCACTGTGGCCAAAATGTGTAGTATGAGTTGTAGCCCAGTAGTGCTGGAGTGCTGTCTGGAGCCTTGAACCAGGTTTCAGTTACTGCACAGATGTCGACGTTCTCCATACTTAGGAGTGCTTCCAGCGCATGCATTTTGAGATTTAAACTCCTGGCGTTGAGTAGCATAACCCTCAATTTTTTACTTGTGCTGTTTACGGAGGTGGGTTTGAATTTTGAGCCTTGCCTAAAAATGGCACTATGGAGGCAGCAAGAGCCTTGGCCAGTATTTGAAAGCTAAGGGGTGACAGGTGCAAGCCGTCTCTTGCAAAGCAACACAGCTTGTTGAACATGTCATTCCAGGCTGACAGACAATGAATCCCCTTTGAATGACACCAGAAGCTTAGTGAATTGTTGAAATGAATATTTTTTTCTTTATACTGAGGTATCATTCTTGGTGAGGGCAGGATGCTACTCAGGGTCAGGGTCATACTCGCCTGGGCTACATGATCAGAGAGCTCTTCCATGTCTCTTTTCATGTAGTCCAGGGAGGTATGGCTCAGGTCATTCACACCAACATGAAGAATGACAGAGTCATATTTGTACTTGTTCTGGAGTGACCTGAGTGCTTGTGTTATGTGGCAGATTCTGGCTTCCGACAGGCAGCTGACAGTAACCTTCTCCTTGTCCAGCCTAGTGAGTAGGGCATCAGTGTGCCTGACTATTGAGTCACCTATTACTAGTGTGTTAGGTATGTTATTTTGCCTTAAGGGCTGTGGTTGTGCGGCACATTGATTTTGTGTTTTATGTGTTGTCTGTTTTTTAACGGGAAGTGCAGGTTTTGTGGGTGTCTGCTTTGGAGCTCTCTGATGCTTTTGCAGGTTTTTATTTAGAGCCTCCGAGTATGATTTTGTGTATTTATGTGTATTTTTTGCCAGTGCTGGTTTAGTAGGTCTATGTGAGGCTGGAGGTGTGGTGCAAGTGTTAACCTTCTCCTCATGACTGTCTGTTCCAGTCTTGGGTGGAGATACCTTAGCCTCCAGTTTGGCTGTATAATTGCATCTCTCACATATGTTAGTGTTTTGTGGTAGGAGGAGAGGGCTGTCTGTGTACATGAGGCAGTTGTAACATTGCCTCAGGATACCCAGATTCACCAGCTGGACTGGAGAGTACACCTGAAGTTGCCCTTTGGTCATGCCTGAATAGTAGGGTGAGCTACTTAGTCGCTTGGTTGGTGAGGGGTGGATAAAGAGCCTTGCCCTGCTGGGCAGTCAAGTGTCGGGGTATATTAGTGCTTGCTATTAGGTCTGAGCAAGTGCAGGACTCTTCCTATCTAAGCTTATGTTCCCTCAGAATACCTACCCTGTAATGCAAGTCTATGTTTTCTTCTGAACAACTTCTTTGAATGCATATAACATTACTCTTTTAACTTATTCCCCTGACATTTAATCCACATCAGATTATATTGTTTTGAATGCTTCTTGAATTTTTGAGCCTAAATGTGTTAAATGTTTTATCTCTTACTCTGTATAAGTATTATTGTAATTTTTGTATGTACCTGTTTTTGTCTGTATTGGAGCTTTTCTCCCCAGGACTCCATTGAAAACGGGTTCTTTTGGCCCAATGGACTATCCTGGTAAACCAACTGCAAATAAATAAATAAATAAATAAATAAATAAATTGAGTACTTAGGTTGAGAGTTAGACTAGTTTTGAGTGAAAAACTGAAGAGGAGACTTAGTGGAGCCGGGGATAATTTAACCTTAGCTAACTGGTGCTGCCCAGAGCACAAAACCATGCAATGCGTTTTTTAAACTACTAACTTCTGGGCTGGAACCACTCCTCCAGGGACAGATGGCTGCTCAAAGTTTCCCTCTCTCACAGGTGAACAGAGAAACTTCCCTCTATCCAAGTAAGGTATGGGCAACTCAAAAACTTGTAACACAGCCCTGAATTCAGCACTAGCCTGAAAACTGGACTATACTAGCTTAGAAAGGCAGGAAACAAGAAATGTATTTATTTATTTATTTTGAAAATATAAGGCAAAAACAGTAAAAAGTACACTTAAAACAGCTTTAAATGACTACAAGCGATCAGAAAAGGCCATCACACTTTAGTGTGTAGCCTACAACAGTTAAACAATTTATTTAAATAAAAAACAACTTTTTAAAAGTGCAGGCAGTCAAATAAGTACAATATGTGAAAAAAACAAGCTTTTAAATCACAATAAGTGCTGGAAAATCAGTGTTTAGGCGGAAAACAGTTAAGTACAGCAAGAAAATACAGAAAACTGATACTCAATCTCTCCAAAGTCTCTCTTTTAAGCTAGAAGGCTTATATCAGTTTAAGGCTTTCTAGTGCTTTCCAGTAGGTTAGTTACAGGAAAGATGGGAAACAAGCGTAGATGTGGTCTTTTAAACCAGAAAGTTGAAAGAGATGGACAACTTCCCAAGTGGTCAATAAACTACAATTCCTGGGCCAAGAACCACTCCTCTTGTGGTAGACAGGCTACCTAGTACTTACCACTCCCACTGATAAGCTAGAAGGCTGCACTCCAAAACAAGGCTTGGGGGGCTCAGAAGCTTACAAACAGTCCTGGATACAGCAAATCTGTACCTGGACTAGACTAGTTACGAGAAAGGTGGGGATCAAGCAAAAACATGGGCTTTAAAACCAGAAAGTTGAGAGAGATGAAAAAAAAAACTCCCCAAACGGCCAATAAACAACAATTTCTGGGCCAGAACCACTCCTCTTGTGGTAGATTGGCTACCTAGTGCTTACCACTCCCACTGATAAGCTAGAAGGCTTCCCTCCAACACAGAAAGGCTTGCAGGGCTCAGAAGCTTACCAACAGTCCTGGATACAGCAACTCTGTATCTTGACTAGACTAGTAACAGGAAAGGTGGGAAACAAGTGCAAGTGCGGCTTTTAAACCAGAAAGTTGAAAGAGATGGGAAAAACTGCCCAAACGACCAGTAGCTACAATTTCTGGGCCAGGAACCACTCCTCTTGTGGTAGATAGGCTACCCAATGCTTACCACTCCCACTGATAACTTAGAAGGCTTCCCTCCAACATAGAAAGCTTGGGGGGCTCAGGAGCTTACAAACAGTCCTGGATACAGCAAGTCTGTATCTGGACTAGATAAGTTACAGGAAAGGCAGGAAATAAGCTAGGAATTTTTTTATTTTTTATTTTTTTATTTTACAGAAAAGCAGCTAAAACAGCAGTAAATACAATTCAAATGCAGTGCAGGCTAGCACACGTATATCAATATTACGGCAAATACAGTTTAATTAAATGCAATTAAATTAACAAATGACTAAAAAACAAGTGCAGAAGGCATTAAATTAGAAGGCTACTAACAAGCAGCAATAAGTGCAGAGTAAGAACAACTGAGCAGATAACAACCCGCAGAACAGCAACTAAGACAGTTACAGTAAGAGCAGCTGAATATATATATATATATATATATATATATATATATATATATATATATATATTTTTTTTTTTTTTTTTCACTTTATAGAACATCTGTCCCTGATAATTTTCATTTATTTATTTATCTATCATTTGTTGACTGTGCTAGTCCCTCTAGACTAGTGGTCTCCTTTCAGGGGAGACCTGAGGTGATATTTATACTTCTAAGGGAAATAAATGACCATGGCATGAGGGAGCTTCGCCTACTCTTTGAAGTTGCTAGATGGCGCCAGAGGGCACCTAGAGCAGCAAAGAAGAGACCTAAAAGAAGCAGCAGCATGGAGGAGGATAGTTTGGAGGTGAAAAGTGAAAATGTGGAGAAAAGTGTGTTTGATATGCAGATCCTGTATGCAAACAAAGATTCCTGTGTGCTGGATGTTACAAATGAGCAGCGTTTAGCTATTGCCATGAGAAGGAGGTAAGCCAGTCTGTTGAAGTGATGCAGATAACAGAAGTGGCATCAGGAGGGATTATAGATGGTGTTCTGTTAAAAGTAATTGAGCAGGATGACAATTGACAGGTGACGGCTGTTTCTTGGGTAAGATGAGAAATTATTTGTTTTGGAAGTGTTGACGATGATAATATGGAAAAGGAATCAAGTGATGTGGCAGCACAGAATGCGGCAGTTAAATCTTTTGCAGCAGTGACAGAAAGTAAAAGAGGAAAACAGCAACAGACTGAGAAGTAGGTAACAGTACGGTTTTATTACAGCAGATAATGCAATAGTCAAACGTTTGCCGTAGTGACAGCAGGGAAAAGAGGAGAGCAGCAACAAACTGCTTTTTGTAAATAGAGAAGACCAACTGTGAGAGTAAGAACAAAAATGACACTGTAATAGACAGGTATAAAGTATGGGACAATCTGGTAACTGCCCTGGGTTTTCAAGCTCAGGAAATGATGCCTTTTACACATATTGGCACAGAAACGTGTTGTAACTTAACGTTTGAAACTGATGGACTGTGTAACAAAGAGAGGTACATTTATTCATGAACAATTATTTGCCTTCTGGTAGTAACTTAAATGTTAAAAATGCTATTTTGCAGTTTAAAACTGATGAACTAGAAAACGGTGATGTTAAAAAATGCAGCATGCAGAGTCTGTGTGAAACTGTTAGTTAGAGATGAGAGAAACTTATGGAACAGAGGACAGAGATTGGAACCTGTTTTGAAATGTGAAAAAAAATGATGAAACACTTATTATTTTTGTGGCTAGCCATAGAGGCACATTGAGAAATGCTGGCCAGCCTAAATCATGTTTCTTTTATGGGGACGTTTCTCATTTAATTAATGATTGTGACAAGGTACAATGAAACCAGTGTGGGGAGAAAGGCTAAACAGCAAGAAGGTGTGTGCCTGAATGCAGGTTGTGTAAAAAAAGGACACTTTTGGATGGATTGTCAAGAGCAAACAGTAAATAATGAAAAACAAGGGGAAAGGGAAGAAAACATGCACGAGGAAGTATAACAAGAGGTGAAGAAGAAACTGTAGAAGTCGAAGAAGACAATATGGAGGGAAAAATGATGAGAGCAAGTGCATGCAGGAACAGAGAGCAGGAGAAGGGACTGATGTATTTTGCAGTTCTAGACAATCAAAAATCTGATTCTGAAGATCAATGATTATTTGTACTTAAACCCAGGAAAAATATTCAGTTGGGGAAAGTGTAAAAATAATAAAACAAAAATTTAAAAATATTTCCCCTAAACTTAAAAAGAACAAAAAGTAACAACTTTAGAGCACTCTCAGTAAATGTGCACAGTATTAACATCGTAAGGAGGGCAGGGATACTGGAATACTATACTAAATGTGATGTGGATGTTATTCTGGTACAGGATGCAAGATTCCTGACAAGTTAAGAAAGACTGCAAACAGTAAATTGTGAGGTGGAAATGTAATATGGAACTTAGAAAGTGAACACTGTTCTGAAGTGACCGTGTTATGCAAAAATAGGGAAAATAGTAGATGTAACACTGGGAAGGATGAGAAGATTAACTGTTGTAGATGTGAGGTTATAGAATTATAGCATCATATGCATATATAACTAGCAAGGAAAGAAAATCTTTTTCACCAAATATTAGACTATGTGGTTGTTAACAGGACAATTATAATTGCGTGTAATTGGACTTTAACTGTAATTTTATGGGAAAATGTAAAAAAGAGAAATATATATATATATATATATATATAAATAAATACTGGAAGTGATAAAATATGGTAAATTAGGTGTGTGGAAAAAAGTCAATGGAATTATAGAAGGGGGCAACTTGGATCTGATATTATTTTGTATAATCGGAAGGCTTGAGAGTAGCAGATGGTGATACAAGTGTGATGTTTTTTTCAGATCATTTATCAGTACAGACGGAGGTGATGGAAGAAAGGGAGTATATTAAAATAAGGCCGGGAATAAAATGAATAAATGAGAAACTATGGATGAAATTGGAGAGTGTGAAGGATTGCAATTATGGAAGGATCATATAACCATGAAGGACTTCTATACAAACTGGTCTGAATGTGGATTGAGTTTAAAAAAGAATTATAAAAAGTATTTTTCAGTGGCAGGATGTTGTAAGACAGGAAAAGAAAGTGTGAAGTATTGGAAAATGTATAGACATTTATTAGAAAATTCAGAGAATAATGTAAGATATATTATGATACAGAAAACAATTATATATAAAAGAAACTGAGAAAAATTAAGCTATCACCGTTCAGGCAGATATATTTACATGGGAGAAGAGAGGAGGTATCTGCATATTTGGTAAAGTAGTCAAGGAAGATATTGCCGCTGTGGTGCAGCAGTTAGCATTGCCACCTCACAGCAAGAGGTTCTCCAGTTCGATCCTTGGCTGGCGTGCCTTCTGTGTGGTGTCTCCATGTCCTCCCTGTGGTCACATGAGTTTTCTCTGGGTAGTCCGGTTTCCTTCCACATCCCAAAGACATGCTGTAGATGGATTGGACACTCTAAATTGGCCCTAGGTGTGAGTCTGTGCATGTGTGTGCCTTCTGTGGAAGGTTGGGCACTGGGCTGGCAACTCAACACCATAAAACTACACTGCCAATCATGAGCGGACAGGTGATCCGCTGTGGCGACCCCTAACTGGGAAAAACTGAAAGAAGTAGTCAAGAAGATATTATTATAAAGATGTAAAAGGAGAGGTAAAAATAACACAAGGGCAAATTATGAGTATTGTAGTGCAGCATGTGGAAAATATGTACATGAGTAAAAAGAAGAATTTGAAAAATAAATTACTATCAGTGAATTAGATGAGTTACTTAGGAAAGTAAATGTTATTCGGTATCAGGCCCAGGTGGTACAGTATATGGAATGTACAAGAAATTAATGGATTGGCAAAGAGAGCATTTTGTAAATGTACTGAATACATAGTTGAAGTAAGGATTTTATTAAGAGTTACAAAATGGAATACATTTATATGGAAGAAATAAGAGAAGAATGGAATAAAACACTGGAGACCCATCACCCTAAATAACACAGATTATATCATTTTTATGAGAATAATACAGAGGCGAATGAAAGGAAGGATGAGAGATATTATGGAAGAAAGTATATATAGTATAAAAGGGAAGAGATGTCAAGAATTGTTATTGCTTGTGAGAGAAATTGTGGCTGATATTATCAGTAAAAGGGAGGATGTGAAACCTATGGTAGGTGATATTAGTAAGGCATTTGATACAGTAGGACATGATGCTTTGTGGGATGTTAGGCAATAGAATTAGGAGAGCGTGCATGTCAGCATACCAAAATAATAGAGTGAGAGTGTTAGTTAATGGGTGGCTGAGTAAAGAAATATGCATGCAGTGTGGTGTAAGACAAGGATGTCCCATGAATGGAATATTATTTGCACTGGTAACAAATATGATAGTGAGTGAAGTAGCTTATAAAATGAAATATGCCAGATATGTGATATAAAGAAGGTGGTGATTCCAGTAGTTTTGCCATAAGAAAATATTGTTGTAGTAACTAATAGCAAAATAAGGATGAAGGGAGTGTTGGTTTGTCTGAATGGATGTCTAAAGGAAATGAAAATGATTTTGAATAAAGATAAAAGGGTTTGGGTGATGTGAGGAAAACTAGAAGTGTGTATTTTTCAATGAATGAAATGTCTTTGCTAGGGTTAAAATGTGGGAAAATGATGTAGTTGTGATGCAATGCGAGAGTTTCATAAAAGAAATGAAGGAAATACGTCTTCTGTATATGACTTATAGATTAACATTTAAGAAAAAAAGGTTTATCTGGTGATTCTACATTAATGGGAAAAAATCGCATATATGACAAATGTTTATATGATCCCAGAAAAATACACAAAGAAAATTGTGCAATTGGTGTTTTCTTTCATATGGGGTTTAAGATTAAACCCACTGAAACCAGGTATGTTGTATATGAGTGAAGATGAAGGGGGTTGGAGTTAATAAATCCAGTTGTTTATTCTGCTTCTTTAAAGTAGTATAGAGTATTAAATTGGATAAAAGAAGAGAATGAGAAATTAATAGTGAGACTCTTTAAATACAAGTAGAAAAAGTTCTGGGAGAGGATGAGAATAAGAACAAGAAAATAAATATGTAAATAAAGGAATTAATTACTAAGAAAAAAATACTTATATGAAAAATAAAAAAAATGATGATAGAATGATATGGTATGATAATCTGATGAAATAATAATATTATTATTATGTAAACTCATGGGAAAATGTAAGGGCGTATCGAACGCCTCTTCATCAAAATTGAAACAGCAAAATTTGAAAACACTGAAGATCCACATAAGTGATTTCTGTCCTTAGAAAGAAATTGCTTGGCCATCCTTGACAGTTTGACATTTTCTCTGCTGTAGTGCGATCTCTGAGTTGGTATATTTAGTTAGGGGGGTGTGGGGGGTGAAGCTCCCCACTTTGTAGTGTTTTTTGTTATTTGTTGGTGATTGTAGGGCAAGCAATTTATTAATTGCTTATGTGGAGGTTTGATATTTTAAAAGTTCGCAGTTTTAGGGTTGATGAAGAGGCGTTCGATGGAATGCCTCTTCGAGGAAATAATATAGACCCATATAAATGTACCAAGAACAGAAACGTGGCTAGAGGATAAAACTAGGTTTCAGAAATAAACAACCACCAAGGTCTCATGGGAAAATTTACCAAATGAAATGATTGAAGCCAAGACAGTAGAGTGTCAAGATTTCCTATGGTGACTAATAATAGACAAGTTACCAGTAAAGGGGAATATGTCATATAAAAAAGGTAAAAGAGTGTGGAGAAGAAGATACAACAATCCATGTTTTCTGAAATGTAAAAGAGTAGTGAAACTCTGGAAAAAGTTGTGTGAAGAATGTTTTTTGAGAATATTAAAGACATAACCAATATGAATATGTATGGATATTAAAAGAAAAAGAAGAAATAATATGTGAGAAGGGTAGATAAGAATTTATATCATGCAATATGGGTTATGTGGAATGAACAACAGAATGAAATTTTGTTTAATGGGAAATAGATTTTGGCAGATATATTGCTAAAATTAAATTATGTTTGTGGAAGGAATACTTGAGGGGGGTCAATTATGGAAGGATAACAATGAGGATTTTATAAGAAAATGATAAATAATAAAAAAATAGAAGTGTGTGTGTGTGTGTGTGTGTGTGTGTGTGTGTGTGTGTGTGTGTGTGTGTGTGTGTGTGTGTGTGTGTGTGTGTGTGTGTGTGTGTGTGTATAAATATATACCCCTACTCTTTTCGATACGTGTGATGGGAACTTTTACATCCACCTGAGCTGTGACCAATTCAAGAAGATGGAACCTCAATTTAACATCTCATCCAAAGAATAACACACTCAAGAGTATCCAGTCTTATGCTTCACTGTGGGGTCCGTAATCCATCTACTTGCTATAGGAATAGAGCCCACACCTTCTGCACCAAAGGCAAGTGTGCTACTTGTTGCACTAATGACAATAAAGGGAGATACTTATTTCTTCCAACCTGTTATTTTCCCAGTGTACAACTTCAATGATCTGGGTGTTCATTAAAATAAGTTTTTGGCAAAGTCATCTTGTGAATGTAATTTTCAGGTAAGTGAGAATTCAATAATATCAGCTAGACCCATATACACACATATATATATATATATATATATATATATATATATATATATATATATATAGAGAGAGAGAGAGAGAGCATTATAATTGGAAAAGTCATTCTCATCTACAGTAATCCCTGCTACCTTCATTTTACCATTACCATTATGGAATCAATTTATTATTAATAAATTCCACATAAAATGGTTTCATCTTGTCATTTTAATGCCATTTTGCTTTTTCTGTTATCATATTATGACCTAATTTCACATCCACAAATTCCAAGTTCCTGCCATTTCTTCTTTCCTTTCTTGTTTCTTTATAAGGCATTGTCCTCGAAATCTCCTGTTGATAGTAATGTATATTTAAAAGTTAGAAAAGGTCTTAGCATTTCCTAGTGCTTAAATATTTACTCTAGATAATAGCTGTATATCAGGTTAAAACTCTAATTTCCCCTTATACAAATATCTACCCCTAAATTTCTTCCGAGACAGATTTATATACTATCTTTTTTATTTTAATCTGCAAAGGCCTTGTTTAAAGTACAACCATTCCTTAGCATTCCTCTACTACAAGAGACCACATCACCTTCATGTATATACACCTCAGTTTTTAGTTCTGCTACTGTTGGTATTGACTGAGTGCCAACCTTTACTTTCCCAGTACAATCTTTATTCCATTCTTCTTGAGACACCTTTTCAAATGGGTCATTTTCTGCTAACAAAAGACTAAAATTTTGTTTATCTAATGTTTTGGGTGAATTGTTTCAAACTGGCTTTTATATCAGGTACAATTTCCCTTCACGTTCAAGATAATCCTTATTCCATTTTTAACTTCCCCTACCGATTCTACATTTCTGAAATACTGATTTGTTGTAGACACTCAATCCAAAAATTAACTTCCTATCCACCATTCTGTGGACTTTTAAAACAATTTTATCTGTTCAGAGTTGTGTACCAGGCAAGTAACCAATGTTTTTTTTTTAAGTCTAGCCATGCATCCCAAATTTCTGACAAGTTCTGGTACCTTTGACAAGAGTAAGCAGAGGCTTGGGAGATGAAACATTTAGAAGTAGAGAACTGGGAGATGAACCATTTACAGGCTGTCTGTGTCCATTAGAGACATACATGCCAAAACAGGGATGAATTTCCTGTGCCCCATCAATTATCCAAGTTACACTTGAACTGGGCTAGGGAAACACTCTACTTCACATGGATGGGGAGCCTGTCCAGAGAAGGAGTAGCCTCTGGGATAAATACCTGTCTCTCTAGCAGGTTCTATATTTATCATAAGGAAGGTTTAAGTCTTTAGACTGGGTGATTCTAGTGGTGTTTGTTTTGTGGATATGCAGGAGGTCCATCAGGGTGGGGTTCAATGATGGCTTGCATGTCAGGCATAGATCTCCCACCAACAACATGTAGGTGACAGAATACAGGGATAAGGATTTGAGGCAGTCTGCGGAGGACATATAGTTGAAGCCTTGTACTTTTTTAATGCTAAATCTCTGTGAATGTTCCAGTTGTTGGATGCGCCTGGTTAGGTACATACCAAAGAGAAACTGTACTTAATGATAGTTCTGATGAATGCCAACCTCATTGAAACAATTGCCTCCTTGGACCTAGATGCCATATTTGTTTATAAGTTGCACAATACAGAATAATTTACTCACTGCCATAGACATGATAGTCAAAAAAATATATATTGTTTGTGTGTGTCCCCAAGTCCCTGACTACTGGGCTGACTCTTAGGGCTGTGTTGTCAATATGATAGTTACTAGAGGTGGCTGATTTCCAAAACTATGCATTATGTACTCTGAAACAACAGTCATCATGTATAGCGTGTGCATATTGCTTATATGTAAATCTATCTTATGCACATTGATAGCATCTCATATTTTGCCATATATATTTGACAATGTAAACACCAAAAACACTAGTGACAATGATTTGTGGAAAGGCATTTATTCTCATAGTATTAAGTGTGTTTGATAACCACATAAATACTATTGTAATAAAGACTTTTTTATCATACTAAAGGTATGGCTTCCAGGTCCAGGGATGTGGTTATTGCAGTGTGTTCTGCACTCATCAGACCACTCATTGAGTATAACACCCCCTTCAGTCTGTAGTTGTTCAAACATCTGACAGAACTTGAATGACCACAATGCTTTCTTACTAAGAAACTTATGGGACTAAATCACAAAAACTATGTGGACCGTCTCAGAGCCTTTTCCCTCCACATTGTCTCATACAAGCTACTGACAGGTGATCTCTATCTTGTGTACAGAACCTCAACAGAACCTATCCTGTCAGACCTACTGCAAATTTACAAGTCCAATGGGACATAAACATCCACTCAAGACATCTCAAACTCTTCTACAACATAAATCAAACATGTTGGAGGGTTGGAGATAGATATGTATTACAGAGAATACCGTTTCTTTGGAACCATCTTCCTCTTGACAGAAAGCAAAGTACATCTCTTATACTTTTCAAAAATGATATGGATGACTAGAAGAGTAATCACAAGTTTACCGTGGTTTATCACCATTGTCCCTCATGGAGATGGGTAACATGTAACTGTTTGCTTATCTCTAGCTTATTTCTACTTAAAACATAAGGGCTAAAATCTTCATGGGAATGTATAGCTAGGCATCTGAAGATCATCAAGGACTAATAGCCTTGTAAGTACCTATGAACTTATGAAGTAAGACAGTTTAGGGCAGCCTACTTTGGAACAGGTGCAGAACCATGCATCCAGCAGGGGTTGTTCGAGTCTAATTTTGAAAGGTTTGTTATTGTTATTTTGTCTGAATAGTAGGGGCAAGGAATTCAATAGTTTAGATCCATAGGAGGAGGAGCACAGAGTCACCAGCTGAATTATTAGATGGGATTATACAGAGAAGTAGCTTGCTAATGAAGCAGTGCTGTCTATTTTGGTAGTAACATTGATGACTATTGTTTATGACTGGGTATTGATCAAGTTTGTAAATGAGTTTGTATGTGGTTAGTAGCCGTGAGAAAGATAAGTATAATTTAGTCACCATGTTAAAGACTAACATCTTCTAAATAATATTTCTTTAAATCTAATTAGAAGGACTGCTAATGCGTCAACTGACTGCTAATATATTTAAATGGACTCTTTAGGGTCTGATGTCAGTACGTGCAAACTTTATTAACATCTATCCTTTACTGAAACAATATTTTTTATTAAACATACCTCTATGCTAAAAGGATGCTCTTGCATGTTGTGCAATATGTCAGCTTTACCTGGAATTTTGGGGAAGTGGTCTGTGAAAGATCATAACTATTATTCAATAAAACAGTCTTATACACAGAAAACTAAAAGAGAAGAAACATTAGTTGCTTAAAATGTGGTAAAATGAACTTCATGTAAAGTGATAAAACATTAAAAGAGCAACTACTAATTGTTTGTTTGTCTTTCGGCTTTTCCCGGTAAGGGGTCGCCACAGCAGAACTCCGGTCTGCTAATGATTGACAGTAGATTTTTATGAAACGCCGAGGTGCCAGCTCGATGACCAACCTTCAATGAAGGCAAGCCCATTTACGCACGCATGTCTTTCTACCGCTACCCAACCGCAGGGAGGACATGCAGACTCCACAAAGAAGGCACTCCCAAGCTCAGCCGAGAATCGAACGGGAGAACCTCTTGCTGTGAGGTAACAACGCTACCGCCATACCACCGCGGCATATAAAGGAGCAACTACTAATACCATGTGAAAATAATAAAATAATTAAAAGTTTTATAGCCATAATAATAATAATAATAATAATAATAATAATTGATTCACTGGGTCATTCATGAAAAGCTTGGTCAAAAGGAATGGTCTTTCAGCAGGGCTTAAACCAGGCCAAGTTATGAGACTCCACACATATCAACATTTGTTTCAAATGTGAGGGCATAACTTTGTTTTGTCCAAACATTCAGGACTCATCCATTGAAAGTTAAGAGTACAAACCTCTAGAGCTCTACTGGAATAAATGAGTTAAGCCACTGAAGTAGCAAATTCCAAAGACACAGCACCTGGCAACCTGATGTTTTCATCAGTGCCTTAGGAACTTGTAGCAAGCCCACACTAACAGAACACAAAGGTTTAGGGATGAGCAGTAGGAAGCAATGAGGTCCAAATCATGCAGGAAAAGAAAAAAAAGGTGATATGCAGCTGGAGGTGAAGCAAGCGTGAGCTTAAAAACTATCGAGTAATAAACAATTGGTAAAATAAATCATGTAGTTTAGTACAGTATAACAATTCCTAGGGTCTGCAGCAGTTGATCTCTTCATCTTCAGAATTATTTTGGGCATATATCTTTAACTTTCTTTCGATAACCTAACTAGTTCTACCCATCTTAAACATGACAAATAAAGTTAGTGGACTGGACATAAGTTCATAAATTATTTTGCAGTTGATCCAGATAATTTCTAGTCTAGCTTCTGTACTTCCCTTTACTTACTACCCCCTTTCATGAGGATGTGTATGGTGAAAATGGGACATATTTATTGTTATCAATCAATTCATCCACTGTGTGTTTGAAGAGGAGCTACTTTGTTTAATATGACGGGGGAGTCTGTTCCATAAGAAACAATTTTTGAGTAAGATATGTATCACACTAGCAGGTTTGGTTTATGTTGCAATGAAAGTTGGATTTTTAGTACAGGGTGTATATGATGTTACGTGGTTTGTACATATGATGGAGGAATTCCAAGACAGGGTAATTTGCAGACCTGTAGGCCAGGCAGAGTTCACTTCTAAAGACTCTATATGAGACAGAAAAAAGAAAGAAGAGAAGAGAAGAAAGGGGAAGAGAAGATTTTAAGGCCTTCTACACAGGCAATGGCACTCAAGCTCTTGAGTTACTTAGGAAATGTTGTGGTATTTCAAGTTGGACCAATAAATGCCAACTGTACCTTGTATTTAATTACATGCCTAATAATGACGGAGTAGTGTTTATTTTTTTATTTTTATTTTACATTTGTTGACCGGGATAGTCCGACTGGATGCATGTCCATTTTCAGCGGAGGCCCGGGGAGAAAAGCTCCAAGGGTAAGCAGATACAGCATTACATAATACCAGCATTACATATTACAAACAGACTATTTACAGAGATTACATAAGTAAGCAAGTTAAATAAGTTCCACAGGTTACAGTTAATCCTGAGCACAAGTCAGGATTAAATGAAATTACACAGTAAACTGGTTAACAGATTTTTACACATTCTAGAGAGAGTTAACCAGGCTTGATACAATGACATAGCCAGTTAAGTGACAAATGTTGTTTGAGTCTAGTTTAAATTGACCTAAGGTGGAAAGTAAGGTAATATCAGCTGGAAGAGAGTTCCAGGATCTACTTACAGAATTTGCAAAGAGAGAATCACTGGCTGTGTTATTAATTTTGCTAGTCTGAATTAGTAGTATGTTAGAGGATCGAAGTGGTCTAGGATTGTTATAGGGGGTGATAATCTTTTTAAGTGCAGGAGTATTGTCTGGATTATAGAGGATTTTATAGGCCATAATCAGTTGGTTATACTGGATTAGGCTGGGTAGTTCAAGCCAACCAAGCTGATTTAGATTGATGCAATGATGTGTCCTAAAAGGCAGCCCAGTGGCAAACCTGGCAATGTGGTTGTAGCAAATTGAGAGTTTGTTAAGGACAGTCTTGTTCAAATTCGAGAGTAGAGGGGATGCATACAGAAGGGTTGAAAGAAGGTGAGAGCGAGCTATGGCAATTTTAGCTGGAGGGGTTAGGAAGGCTTTTATTCTGTAAAGTGACCCTAGTTTTTTATTGATAGTTTTGATAGTTTGGTTAACATGTAGGTCAAATTTTAGATTATTGTCTATGATGACACCTAATAGTTTTGTAGATGGGTCAAGGGAGGTTATTGTGCCATCATTTGATTTTATGGTAAAGGTGAAAGCAGTAGACCTACGTGTTGGTGAAAATAACAGCATTTTAGTTTTTTGGGGATTTAGGATCAGACAATGTTCAGAAAGCCAGTTTTCTATTGTATTAAAGGTGGTCTGGGTAGCTGACCATAACTCTACTGGAGATGTGGCTGAGCAAATCAGAGTAGAGTCATCAGCATATTGGATACAGCTGACTTTTGGGATGACAGTATAAAGGTCGTTAATGAAGATGGAGAACAGCAAGGGCCCTAGTATAGAGCCTTGTGGTACTCCGAGGGTGTTAGGTAGAAGGTTAGAGAGTTTGTTCTGCCAGAGGACAGCCTGCTGTCGACCATTCAGGTAGGATTGAAACCATTGGAGGGCTCCAGTATCTAGACAGAATGTTTGCAGGGTGTGGATTAAAAGTTGGTGATCAACCATATCGAATGCCTTGGAAAGATCCAAAAAGAGGGCAGAGGATATATAATTATTGTTGCCATTATGGTTTATGGTGTTGGTAAAGGCTAGGAGGGCTGACGTAGTGCTGTGATGAGGACGGAAGCCATGTTGAGTGTCTGCCATAAGGCGATTTTGGATTAGATGGTGCATGAGTTGTCTATGAATACATTTTTCCATAATCTTTGCAAGCAGAGAGAGTATAGCTATTGGCCTATAATTGGAGAATTCAGTAGAGCTGCCTCCTTTGTGAAGTGGGATTACATAGGATATTTTCCAGATGGTGGGAATTTTAGCTTCTACTATGGTTCTATTAATTAGTATTGAGACGGGGTAAGCAATAGCATCAGCTGGTTTTTGTAGGTACTCGGCAGGGAGTTGATCAGCAGAAAGTGCAGTGGGTTTTAATTTTTTGATCAAGGTACGGATAAGTGAAGTGGTGACTGGTTGGAAGCTGAACGCAAGTAGGTTTCTAGGGGCGCTACTTTCAGGACCAGGGAAGCTAGGAGGTAGTTGGCTAACTAGGGCTTGAATTGTCTCAGTAAAGAATCAGTTAAAACTGTCAGAAACATCTTCAGGGGTTTTATCAATAGTAGCAGCAAGGACTGGGGTTGAAGTTTGTCCAGGATGTAGTAGATTATTTAAACCTGCCCAAAACTTCTGAGGGTTATTTTGGTTTACTGTCTGTAAATTACAGTAGTATTGTTTTTTTTTTGTCTTGTAAAATTGATTTTTTGGTTTTGTTCCAGGATTGCCTGTATTTAATGTGATCTTGAGGGTCTTTAGAAGAACGCCATAAAGCCCATGCTTTGTTTCTAAGGGTAATTTTGAGTTTAGACTCTATAGAAAGCCATGGTGCAGTTTTTGCCTTGGTTCTCTTTGAACAAACAGGTGCATGCAAATCAGGGATCTCAAGGAATTTGTTGTTAAAGTATGCTACTGCTTCCTCTAAGGGGAGGTGTTTTAGAATAGACCAATTACATGAGTTTAGTTCTTGTTGGAATTTGGCAGGGTCAAAGTTTTTATTGTTTCTAACCTTTCTGAGTAAGGGTTGTTGGGAATTAATGGTTTTGTGCTTAATTACATATGTGAGAAGGTGATCGCTTAGGCCATTAAGGAGGGTACCAGAGGTGTACAGTTGGGGGTGACTGTTTATGAGTACCCAGTCAAGTATACTTTATTTTTGGTTGGGTTTACCTATCCTGGTAGGGGTGGATATGATTTGTGTAAATGCATGCAGGTTAATATGGGTGGTTGGGGATTCTAAGGAACAAGTGCCCCAGTCTATGTTAAAGTCTCCAAGTAGTAGGGTTTCTTGGGGGTAGTGACATGATAGCCAGTGCAGGATATCTTCAAATGTAGATATATTGTTACCTGGGGGAATGCACATACAGATGATATTAATGCATTTATTTTTATTAAGTTGCAATTTGGTGGCAAGAATCTCCGAGTTATTAATCTGAGGAGGTTGTATTACATCTATGGTGACATCCAACTCAGATTTATAGAGTACAGCTGCCTCACCCCACTTCCTCGAAGCACGATCCAGCCTGTGTATGTTGTACCCAGGTGGTAACACTTCATTGTCTGTAGTGTTAGGTTTTAACCAGGTTTCAGATAAACAGAGAATCTCAGGGGAGTGGACATCCAGAAGTGCATGCAATTCATGTACCTTGTTATTAATGCTTCTAATATTGAGATGACAGACTAGGAGAGAGTTAGTTGGCCTATTAATTGTAGGTTTGTAGCTTAGATTACAAGTAGAGGGGGTATGTGTATCTGAAGTGAGTGGGCCAGGGTTGGGGTGGATATCGCCACCACGTATTAGGTTGAGTCTATACTTGGTGATGAACTTCAGGAATTTGTTTATTAGTTTGTGGTAGTGTTTGGATCTAGAGCTAATGTGCCTGGGGTTGAGATGTTGATAGACTGAGCAAGATGTTGGATAGGATCTGGTACTGTAAGTATGGTTGAATGTGGAAGGATTTACAGCTGGGGTGATAGTATGGCCTTTTGGAACCTGAAATCCCATGAGAAACTGGTTTTCATACAAGGTAAGGAGGTATGGTGTGAACAAGAGGGGTAGTAAAGAGGCGTATATCATTATATGTGTTTCAGCTAGTGAGTGAAGGAACTTTGTTTTACCTAGTGATGCAACACCAGAAGATAGAGTGGTGAGGTAAAGGTACTGGAAGGGGGATGGGAGAATGCCAGATGAAAGCTAATAGGTGCTATCACAATGTAGGTAGTAGAATGGGGGTGGGTGGAATTATCCCAGATGAAAGCAGATAAGATCGAGAAAGTGGGGGAGTGGCTATAGTACTATAAATTTAGAGGTACTGGGGCGGAGGGAATTGGGGGCAGGGAGGGAGAAGAGAGCCCGAGCGTAGCAGGGCTTAACGAGGGCTATTGCAGTTTACAAGGTTTCCTAAGGTGTCCTAAAGCTATAAGGTAAGTATTACAGCTCTTAATGTAAGAGTCAATTTACTTCAGTTACAGGGGAAGGAGGCAACCACTCAAGTAGAAACAAAGAGCCCTATGGCTGACCAATATGGTGACCTGCTTAATTACAAAGCACTGTAAGTAAAAGCTTAACAAATACTTTTTGTGTATAACCTACTCTGTTTAAATGTTGAGAGAAACTGATTGCAGTCCTGTAGACACCGTTTTGTAGGGAACTGTAGAGTTCAACTAGGAAAAGAGAAAAGCAGAAATTCTAGGGTAAGCATGAAGGCAACAACAGGCAGTTATTATATAATAATGCATTCAGAAAGGTTTGGTTGGGGGGGGTAAAGTAGCATACTTCAGAATGAACTAAGATTTATAGCTAAGAAACCTAAGCAAGAGAGAAATGCAGTAAATAAACACTTGCCAGATTTTAAAGATATACCAGAAAAGAGAAGGGAGTGGTTACAAGGAATATCCTGATTGACTCAAGACACCACCAGAGATAAGTTGAATGTTAGGGCCTAAAATCTGCACTCAGCACTGTGTTATTTGCACTCAGTACTTTAATTTTAATGTTACTTGCACCCAGGAGTGAGGTAGTGAGGGAACATAACACTCTTGGACCTACAGGAAATGCCCCTAGTAATCAGCTGGGCTAAAAAGAAAGATTTTATAACAATAATAGCTATATGGTGGTTGAAAGACAGCTCATTGGCCACAACCGTGTGCAAGTTTGTAGTAAATTTGATTTTTTGAGTGAGATGTTACTAAAATGGTAGGAGCCAGGGTCCTCTTGTTTATCAAAAGAAACTGTACTGCACTTTTTAGCATTTAGCTTGAAACCATGGCAGTGGCATTATTTTCTTATGGATTGTTCTGCCTCCTCCTGGCTGTGCATGGCAAGTGCAGTCTCCTAATCTATAGCAAGATGTATTGAGAAGGTTTACTCACCACCACAGTAGTGTTGGCAGACAGTGACTCAATCAAAATGACATCTGTGGAGACCGTTAAATAGTTTATTTCAAAAACTGTGCAGACTTTCATACAAGATGACATTCCAATAGGTTAAATACTTATGATTTGACACACTCCTGCAATAAACATGTGGCTGCAATGGAGTCTAACATACACACCGAAAGAAAATGGGGGAGAATGGGTGGAGTTAGCTAACAGAGCTAAGCTATAGGAAAACAGATAGGACAAAATACAGAAAAGGCAATTTCTTAGCTGAACAGCAAATAGAATAGCATGTGTAACATGACGCTCCCCACCTGAAATCTTTCGATTTCACAAAATAACAATAACAATAAGCATTAAGTCCATCATATATTTGGAACCTCTTTATTCACAGGAACATGAAAAAGAAGAGGGAGGGGAGAACAAGAGAATAAATGCAAACGCCAAAATGAATACCTGCTGTTGCCAACACCTAGGAAGACCAGGGAAGCAGGAATGGAGCAGACTAAAGTTCAGGTTTTGGAAAAGAAGACAGGGCATGCAGGAATACTCACGCCTGAAAGGCATATGACTATCCCAAAGGAAAGTTTAAAGTCTTGGTGGTGTCAGGTATCAGAATCTGAAGATGCATTGTCATGCTTGGGAAGAAGCAGCACCAGATCGGTGACAGATCTGAAGAAAAGTCATGCAGAACCATCCTTAAACACCTTGGCCATAACCTTATAAACCTTCCTTAAACACCTTGACCATAACCTTATAAACCTTCCTTAAACACCTTGACCATAACCTTATAAACCTTCCTTAAACACCTTGACCATAACCTTATAAACCTTCCTTAAACACCTTGACCATGACCTTATAAACCTTTTCATCACTACTAGGCATAGTTTCTGTAATCAGTCCCATAGGTCAGTTGTTACAATGATCATCTTTGTCTTTAAGAAGAACCACATCGCCTACTCTTAAATTCAGCTTATCAACTTGCCATTTACTGCAACCTTAAAGAGATGAAAGGTATTTCTTCTTCCAATGACTCCAGAACCCATTAGCAAAGTATTGAATTCATTTCCATTGATTTCCATGAATGTTACAGCAGTCGAAGTCTCTAGGAGGTGCAGATGCTAACTCTAATTTCTGAGTGAGCAGAGTAGCTGGAGTGAGCAACACCGGAGGATCTGTATCTGCAGACACTGGAACTAGTGGCTTGGCGTTGATTATGGTAGTCACTTCTGTGAGAAGGGTGATTAAGATCTCGTGGGTGAGTTGGGAAGATGTGAGAGTAAGTATGATAGAATCTAGGATCCTTTGAGTGATTCTCAATAATGCATTCCCAAAAACCTCCCATGTGAGACAAATGTAGAGGGTTGCACTTCCAGTCACATCCTTTGCTAATTAAGCAATTCCTTACATCCAAATCACTGCTTGCCCCTGCAAAGTTGGCTCTGTAGTCTAATCATAGGAGCTTTACTGATAGTCTTATAGAAATAAATCTTCAGAAGGCATAAGTAAAACATGAAGTCTCCATGGACTCTATAACTTCAATGTGTACAGCACGAATGCTGAGACAAGTAAACAGCATGGTCCAATGTTTGGAGTTACAAACTCTGCCACGAGTTCTACAAGATGCTACAGACCAGGGTCCAAAAATATCCATGCCAAAAAGAGTAAAGGGTGGTTCAATGGTTAGTATGTCAGGTGGGAGATTTGCCATCTGTTGTTGCTGCTGTCTCCCTCTCAGTTTTTGACACTTGACACTTTTGTGAAGTATGAAGGATATGCGTCATTTAGCACCGACAATCCACAAACCTGTGGATCTTATAGCACCTTCAGTAGAGTGGTGACCTTGGTGCTGAACCTGCTCATGGTAGAGCTTTACTAGTAATGTTGCAATGTGGTGTTGGCCTGGAAAAATGAAACAGTGGAACATTTGCTGGATGTCAGCCATTACTGCAATCAATTCTTGTGTGAAACAAATCAAGATTCCAATTAAGTTATTATTCAGATTAGTCGCAGTGAGGAGAAGGTCTTTAAGAGTAACCCCTTCATAGTGAGCACTTGAGTCAAAGACCACTCTGATTTGGACTGGCTTGCGAGGGTGATACATACCAAAACATGGAAGGTACCAAACATTCTACCCCTTCCTTTAGAAGCAGTGCAGGCTCAGCATGATCTCTATAAAACACGTCCTGCATGAAGTCAGCAAAGTGCTTTTTCATTGCAGATTTTCTGTTCAGGGTTTGTTATAATGAAATAAACTGTGACTGCATGCTGCTTATTGTTTGGCAGTTTCATTCTTGAGGTATGGAATGGTAAGGGTGCCACCCAGCTGTTGGCAATGACCTGATAGAATTCTTCACTCATAATTTTCAAGAATTCCTTATCTTCCCTTGTGGCCACCAACTGATTGTCTTCACTAGTGGTATCAAACACCATAATGCCAAAATTATCATAACAAAACCAAAATGGCAACATTGTGATAAACTATGTCAGAAAAACACAAACATATACAAAAAGCAGCCAAGCACAGCAATGGTCCAAAGATTTATTAAAACAAATGTAAAGTAAAGCTTGTGGGCTAACACCTTCTTCAGTGCCTACCTATGACTGCATTTGCCAACATAATAAGATTGACATTGTGTGCATGTGGCTAAACAGACAGCATAAGGTACATTACAAGTGGCATAACAGCTAAATTCATAGGTTCTCTCTGTTACTGGGTGTACAAATTAAGTACAAGTAATAACATCTTTACAACTACAACCATTACAGGGGAATGTTCCCTGTTTATTAGATTTAATAGCTTTCCCTGTACTCATGTCCTTATAACACAACCTTCTCTTCAAATTTATATCAGATGTATATGTCTTGACTTATATGCAAATGCAGTCATAAGTTTAAATAACATATTATAGAGCATAATTCTGATATAAAAAGGGGGATTCTAACGGATGCATTAGCAAAGCATGTTGTGGAAACTGGTATTATCCATCAGTTTAAATTCAGGGTGATTAATGTGGTTTATAAAAGTGTTAGGGGGTGCTATTAATAACATTCTGGAAAATATTGATTACTCTTGGATCTTGAATCTTGAGATTGAAAGCTGATATACCCCAGGATTAAATAATACAGTCAGTTTGAAACCTGTTTCATACAGGAAACAAATGTATTTGTATTAATTCTTTGTTAATTGTTAGTTTTGGTTCATAACTTTTATTCCTATTTTTATTTATTTTTTATTTTACATTTGTTAACTGGGATAGTCCGACTGGACACAGGTCCATTTTCAACGGAGGCCCGGGAAGAAAAGTTCCACATGTGGATAGTTACATAAGAGTTAACAGTAGCAGTTTTATACAGTTAGATATAGATACCAGTACAGAATTATAGGATTACATGCATACTTAAAAACTTGGAATCATACATACTTAAAACTTAACAACATTAGTTTTCTTGTTCAAACTTAGACATTTTAGTGGTACAAGGCTGAATAAGGTAGCATGCCATTCAGTAGTACAATATATATGAGAATGATAGTCAAATGTTACAGACTTTTGAGACTATTTTACAGATAGTCAGGTAGTGAAGAAGTGGTGAGCTGGTTAGTCAGGGTTGGTACAGGGGCACAGCCAGTGACTTTTTAGGTATTTTTTGAGAGATGTTTTAAATTGGTTTATCAACTGGATTGATGTAAGTTCGGCAGGGAGTCGGTTCCAGATTGTACCAACAGTTGCAGAATAATGACTCAACTGCTGAGTTTTTAGATTTAACAGTTTGTGCCAGCATTTTGTCAGAAGACCGGAGAGTTTTTAGGTTACTATATGGGGTAATTATATTTTTGAGTATGGGCATGCTTTCCAGCTGATAGAGGACTTTGTGGGCAGTTATTAATTGGTTATACTAAATTTGAGAGAGGGACATTCTAGCCAGCCTAGAGATCATAGGTTAATACAGTGGTGGGTTCTATATGCCGAGCCTGTGGTAAATCTGGCTATGTCATTGTAGCAGCTATTGAATTTATTGAGGTCAAATTTACTCAGGTTTGTATAGATTGGGGAGGCATAAAGAAGGATTGAAAGTAAATGTGTTTGGGCAATCACTGTCCTAGCAGTTGGGATTAGAAATGCCTTAATCCTATGTAGAGATCCTATCTTTTTGTTGACTGTTTTAATGGTTTTGTCAGTGTGGGTGTCAAACTTAAGGTTATTGTCAACAATTACACCTAGTAGTTTTGTATTACTTTCTGGGGAAATTATTGTGCCATTATTGGATGTTATTGTAAATGATGGGAGTGTAGCTTTCCGGGTGGGGGTGAAGAGCAGCAGTTTTGTTTTATTTGGATTCAATAGAAGACACCTGTCAGTGAGCCAGTTTTCTACTAAGTTGAAAGTATTTTGGGTTAAGGTCTGCAGGTCTAATGGGGAGGTGGCAGAGCCGATAAGGGTGGAGTCATCTGCATATTGAATGCAGGTTACTTTTGGGATGACTGTATTGTTTGTTTGTGTCTTTCGACTTTTTCCTGGTTAGGGGTCACCACAGCGGAATTCTGGTCCGCTAATGATTGGTAGTGGATTTGTACGTACTGGGTTACCAGCCCTGATGCACAACCTTCAACAAAGGCACACCCCATTCACGTATGCCTCCACACAGAAGACGCTCTAGCTGAGAATTGAACGGGACAACGTCTTGCTATGAGGCGACAATGCTACTGCAGCACCACCACCGCAGTGTATGAAGCTCATTAAAGAAGATGCAAAATAGGAGAGGTCCTAGTATAGACCCTTGAGGAATCCAAGGGTGAGTGACAGTAGGGAGAAAAGGCTATTCTTCCATAGCACAGCTTGTTGTCTGCCACTTAGGTAGGACTGAAACCAGCATATTGCCAGGCTGTCTATGGCAAGAGGTTTTAGTATTTGAATGAGTAGTTGGTGGTTTACCATATCAAATGCCTTAGACAGGTCAAGAAAGACGGCAGAGGAGAGTGTATTATTATTATGGATTTGATTTATTGTTTGAGAGAAGGATAGAAGGGCTGAGGTGGTACTATGGTGGGGTCTAAATCCATGCTGTGAGGGATCTAGGAGATTGTGCAAATTGAGGTAATGAAGGAGTTGCTTCTGGATACATTTTTCCATAATTTTAGCCAGAGGGGACAGAATGGTGATGGGCTGGTAATTTGATAGATCAGTGGAGTTACCCCCTTTATGGAGAGGAATTACATGGGAAATTTTCCAGATGGAGCGGATATATGCTTCAGAGATGGTTCTGTTAATTAATATTGAAATGGGATATGCTATTACATCTGCAGCCATTTGAAGATATTTAGCCGGCAGTAGGTCTGCTGATAGGGTGGTGGGTTTCAGTTTCTTGATTAAGGATCAGATAAATGCTGTTGGGACAGGTTGAAAGTTAAAGGACGGTTGGGTATTGGATATGGGGTTAATAGGGTCTAGGTTGTTGGGGCCTAGTTGGTTGGCAAGGGATTGTATAGTTTCTGTAAAGAAGGTGTTGAAGGTGTTGGTAATATTTTCTGGAGGTTTTTGGAGTTTAGACGCAGGGGTAGGGGTAGTAGTATTACCTGGATGGAGTAGATTATTTGAGCTGGAACAAAATGTATGTGGTCAGTTTTGATGTTTATGTTGCAAGTTACAGTAAAAGTCTTTTTTGTCTAATATTATAGACTTCTTAGCATCATTTCTTAGCTGTTTATAAATAAGTTGATCCTTAGGGGTTTTATTGGTTTTCCAAGAGAGCCAGGCCTTATTTCTATTCATGATTTTTTGTCTAGTTTCTTTGGACAGTCATGGAGCTACTTTTTTCTTAGTTCTGATGGTCCAGAAGGGTGCATGATTGTCAAGGATTGTAAGAAATATGGAGCCAAAGTGTGATACTGCCTCATCTAGTGGGAGTAGTTTTAGTCTATTCCAGTTACATGACTGAAGCGCTAATTGGAATTTGGTTTGATTGAAGCTCTTATTGTTCCTGATAGTTCTGAAGCTAGGTATTTGAGGGATATCAGTTTTTTGCCTGAGTATATACATTAGGAAGTGGTCACTTATTTCCTCAGGTTGAGTGCCTGCTTTGAACATTTGGGTAGGGTTATTAATGGGAATCCAATCTAGTATACTTTCTTTGTTATTGAGCTTACTAGTTCTGGTGGTGGAGGTTATGACTTGGGAGAAACCATATAGATTTATGTGGGTAGTAGGGAAGTCTGAGGAGCAGGTGTTCCAATCTATATTAAAATCGTCTAAAACAATAACTGTAGAATGTCTTCAAGGATATTGGTGTTGTTCTCAGGTGGGATGTAAATGCAGCCAATGTTTATAGATTTATGCTGGTTAATTTGTAGTTTTGTAAAGAGTATTTCAGCTTTATCATCTTGGGGAGCTTGAGGAGAGTTGGAAATAGTTACATTAATAGAAGATGTATATAAGACAGCTACCCCCCCCCTTCTTTGAGGTGCAGTCCAGTCGTATTATATTGTAATCTGGAGGAGTAACTTCATTGTCAGTGGTGGATGGCTTAAGCCAGGTTTCTGTAAGACATACCCTGGGATTCATGAAGCTCGGTGCAAGGCCGGCGTTAGGCTTGTGCCGACCATGTGGCGTGAAGATGGCGCAGTAGTGCCAAATGCATATTAATGAAGGCACGCTGCCACCACAGCCACATGCATAGGAAACGAGCGCGAGTGCATAGGGCGTGTCAAAGTGCCGCACGGAGGCGTGGAAATGTCAGCTATTGACGTGCAACCTAAAATGCTTGCATATAACAATTTGCATGCAATAGTAATCACATCTGTCAGTGTCCGTGGATATTGAAACATATGCAAAGCATGCAAGACAGTTCCTGCGAACACAAAATGAAGAAGCAAACACAAATGCAAGGTAGGGAATAATGGGTCCCCATCCCTCGAACAAATGACACTGAAAACCGTGTGCCCGTAGTCCAACGCAGTGTAGATAGTTATACCAAGTGGAAGTGTAACGCATCATGTTAGCACGCCGCCAATAGCTACGTCCAGCCCAATGGTCAGGGTCACCAGCTGTTCCACATTGTGAGGGAGAGTACACAGCTGGGCAGATGTGTCCATAACAAAACCACGATAAATGTAAATATCTAGCAACTGTATGACAGAATTATATCCCACAACGCATGTAATAGTCACATACAATAGGTATGTCTGTATTTAACATACCATATGTGACAAGAAATAGAATAAGCAAAAAAATGAAACAGAAGGAGCATATAAACTGCTACAAAAATAAGGCAACATGTAGGCTTAAAGGAACAGTATTATCCGTAGTGTTGACTGTGGGTATGTGTTGTCCAGTACAATCGGATATGTGTCTGGAATATATCCCATCCTGGACATAGGAAAAGGTGGCACCCTACCAATGATCAGAGCAATCGGCCAAAATCCGCACATATGCAGTCCAAGCCGTACTTGTCAGGATGTGTCACAGTTGAACGGGTATTACCCGGGTGTGCCAACCATGTCATGAAAGTTAAGTATGGGCGTGTACCTATGTGCGTGATGTATAGCATGTGGAAGGTGAAACATGCCAGGGTAGTCCACACAACCATACAGGTACCTGACATATGTAGTGTATGCAATGTGTTACCTTGACCGTGTCTTGGGCCATCAACCAAAGCAGTGATGGATGGAGTGTCAGGAATATGTGTGTGTGGGGGATGGGTAATGGTATACTCCTCAAAGGCGAGACTGTGTCATATATAGAATAGGTGAACTAGAGATGTATGAGGGAGCAGCGGGTGAATCAGAAAGAAACACAAAGAACAAGTGTACACATCTGCAATACAACCTGACAGGCCATACTGTAGAACACAATCCCACAAACATATGAATATTAAAATGTGTGATACAAATGTACAGAAATGTCACCGGCACATACCCACAGATTGGTCCTGATGGAACCGGCCCATTCAAATGCAACACACCTCGATGCATAATGGAATACCCATCATCCCCTCCACAGCACACAACCCGCCCCCATACCTGAACGTCCACCAAATCCAGCCATACTTGGCTTACTAGCTTGGCGCAGGCACATCTACACATAGTGACCACTACTCATATGTAGTAGGCAGTGTCACCCTAGGCAGTTTCAGGATTGCAAACTATGTATCCCTTGCATGTAAACCCCCAACACATTTTCGTAAAGCCAAAAGAATGGTCGGTATTGGTCTTGTTAAATTTTTGGATATCCCTCATGGGATAAGTAACTTGTGTAAACATCAGAATGGGTATCAAGACATGATGTCCAGTCCTGTAGACATCTGGACACAAGTTTGAATGTGCAGTAGTGGTGCACGAGACTGTCCAGCCCTAGACGGTCATGCAGAACCTACTACCCAGGATCAAACACCTGCCCGTGACGCACGTGTCCCCACATGAATAATCGAGAGAATATATTGTACACATTTGCATAGTGGCACTTGGAAATAGGGTGATGAAGGCACTGACGTAAACAGGATACCCCCTGATCCACTGTGTGAGGGACAGTCACTGTGTGGGTAGGTGTGTCCTGACCAACAATGATACAATGCCAAACGTCCTGTGATTGTAGGAAATAACTATGTACCATACTGCATGTAACAGTTGCCTAAATCAGTCATGTCAGGATAGAAAATACGTAATTCGTACAAGAAACAGACTAACAACTAAAGTGCTAAAGGTATAGGCTCTCAGCTAGGAAAATAATGAATGTTCTAAACCTGCACTGACCGTGGGTATGTGTTGGCCTAAACAATCTGGTGTCCCCAGAATATATCCCAACCTGTACATATGACAATGTGTCAACCCTACCAATGGTCAGAGCATTCGCACAATAACTGGCCAGCCTCTTAATCACTCACAAAGCCAGTGACCTTTGGAGGAAAGGTGTTGAATGAGAATGACTAATTACAACAATTAAGAGTAATAGATGCATTTAACTGCAGAAAAGAAGTATTAATACGAATCTGTCAACACGTTCCAAGTTAATAGTACTAATATGGTAGAAGTGTCCATGATTGCCCCTGATTTGTCATAGCCTTGTCCCTGTCACTGTAGAAACTAGTCCCCGAGTATCACAGAGGTCCGTACACATATGTACACCAACCGTCACATTTGTTGACAGGATTATTGCATACCTGTAGTGAATTTATAACTGATGTCCAGAATAATATTCATTGTATTATATAAATGAATGAAATAGTCACTGTAGAAACTAGTCCCCGAGTATCACAGAGGTCCGTACACATATGTACACCAACCGTCACATTTGTTGACAGGATTATTGCATACCTGTAGTGAATTTATAACTGATGTCCAGAATAATATTCATTGTATTATATAAATGAATGAAATAGTCAAATGTAAAGGGAAACACATGGAACCCCCCCCCCCACCCTGTATTATGTAGTGGAACCACTCCCCACCCTATATTATGTAGTGACAACCTAATAATGTGGTCAGAGGTGCCCAAACACCTGCTTCTGTAAACACAGGTAGAATGTTAAAATCGGGACTAACTGTCCATGTGCTACATCTGATATTTGAACAGCTACAGGGAAGTTCTAGTCACCAGTCGGACAAGCCTAAACCCAGACCAGCACATAAACACCCTAACAATCAAGCACACATATGAGCGAGGACTATAAGCGTAGGAGTTCTGAATATCCTTGGAGTGAGTAGACATGCAGCACGGGTCCAGAGCAGTAGGAAATAGGGAATGTAGGAAGTGTAGTACTGCAGTTTTCCCAGCAGGAGAAAGGATGCCTGCTGTGTAAGTGAAGCGGTGAGGCGTATGTCACAGTAGCTATGAACCATGGGTATACATATAAATGAGGCAGAACAACAATAGTGTAGTGGTTAGAGCATCCGCCTAACGTAAAGGCATTCCTGGTTCAAGTACGACTATAGCACATATTAATTTATTGTGTAATGAATGCCTCTGTGCTGTAAAGCCAACATTTATACATGTAAAGGTGACCGCGTGTCTCGCATGGGGCCGTTAACCGGATTCCATCAATCAAAGTGGTACTTTCATAAGGAATAAGGCACATGTAATCACAAAGAAGTGGCAGTAAACATATGTAACTTACAATAAGTAGATGCAAGTGCACCTGCGCGGGTGTAAGCAGCTTGTAGCATAGCAAATGTATGTTGTCTTGTACAGCTGTAACTTTTATATAGATAGATAGATAGATAGATAGATAGATAGATAGATAGATAGATGTGTGTATAGATAAATATCCACAGACATAAAAGAAATATGCAATTATATATTTATATATATATATATATATATATATATATATATATATATATATATATATATATATATATATATATATATATATATATATATATATATAGAATGAACGCCGAAAGACGAAAGCAAACATAAGGGTTGTGAAGGGAATCTAGAGCAAGTAAGGTATTATAAAGTGCTCGCAGCGTATGTCAGATAGAGCTGCACAAGAGTGAGTAGAGCACCGCTATTCACACCAGAGGCAGGGTTATACCAGTGGCCATAACATCGTTGAAGTGCTATGTCAACATTATACAGGAATGTAGTACATGTTGCGACCACCTACACTTGTACCCCGCAAATCGTTCGTAATCCATAACACCAGGAAAGGCACGTATGTGCAAATATGAATGGATGGGGACCCTGTGAATACACGAGGCTGTACAAAATGTGTGTAGGGCCCCAATGCCCTGGAGAGGGCAATGTGTAAAGGTGTGTCATGGCTGCGATATCAGGTGGATAATGGCTGTTATGCATGGAAACTGAACACGGGTGTGCTGGAGAAACTATGGATATGCGATTATGGACACAGGAGTGCTAGGGTATGTTGCGCCAGTTGCAATGGAGCGGCCCATGGAGGTCAGCTAGTACGTAGGTGCAATTCCCAGATAGAGCGTCATCTGGAGAGGGCAATGTGTAAAGGTGTGTCATGGCTGCAATATCAGGTGGATAATGGCTGTTATGCGTGGAAACTCAACACGGGTGTGCTGGAGAAACTATGGATATGCGATTATGGACACAGGAGTACTAGGCTATGTTGCGCCGGTTGCAATGGAGTGGCCCATGGAGGTCAGCTAGTACGTAGGTGCGATTCCCAGATAGAGCGTCCTCTGCATGGAGACATGCGTGAATGGGTGTATCGTCGTCGGGCGTTGTGCGTCAGGGCTGGCAGCCCGGCACGTAAAACCTATCTGCCAACCACGAGCGGAACGGAGTTCTGCTGTGACAACCCCAAACCGGGAAAAGCAGAAAGACACAACTACATGCAGACATCAATATGTTGACGTACAATCTCAGTAACACAAACACTCATTCTATTAATATTAATAATATGAATGTGCACAGAAACAAACACAGTAGCAGGAATAATAGGCTGCGCATATGAGTAATAGGTCGAATGACACTGTATCACATCACACTTATCAGCAGCACCCCAGACATGAAAAATGTGTGACATCTGTCCACTGTATAACGTGCAGAATACTGATCACAAGTTCACCGGAGTGAAGTGTCGGTGTCATAATGACTAAGGCAATAGTATGCTGTTGAAGCAGAGATAAAACCCAATACGCATGTGTAAGTGTCTATGTTCGGGAAATGTATAGGTTAACGGACACACAGATGTATATATAGATAAAAACGTATATATATATATTTATTTATATACACACACACACACACACATATATATATATATATATATATATATATATATATATATATACACACACACACACACACACAAAGATATAATACATTTATATATATATATATATATATATATATATATATATATATATATAGATATAGATAGATATATATACACATACAACAGGTATTGATATATACACATACACACAAAACAAATATATATGTCATTGTAGATATACATATGTACATAACTAGGTTACTTTACAGCAATTAGGGGTAACATATTTACAGACCGGGCATATGTGACTGGGAGGTCCAATAAATAAACGTTGTACCCCCCACACCACCCAGCTAGGCCGGTCAGACATACAGACAGGCAATAAAGATAAATACACTGCTGCTGTCCAAAACACCGGCAGGAAAGTACCAGTGGGAGAGATCTGCAAGGTCTACACTTTAAACATGGATAGCGGTGTCCCTTGCGGGACCCCAAAAATTCACTGCACATGTGAACCCATGGTTATCAATGTGAGCAGGATGTAGGTGTACATGGAACAGTAGGTTGTGCAAGTGTGATAATACATGGGTTGACAAAATGTACATGTGTCCCGAGACGGGGAGAGTGGGCAATGTGTAGGGTTGTGCTCATACCCTAGCTGTGCTCACAGTAAGTATTTGTCATGAGTGCTGTAGAGGGGTGCTAGGTAGGTGAACCATGGGTATGCAATAATGGGCTTAAGTGTGCAGGTGCTGGTTGGCAGAGATGTAGTAGGCCCACCCAGTGGAAGTCATTAATATTCCTATGTGGGCATAGCAGATGCCTATACCTCCCAAACCTGAAGAGCACATCTACCGGATAGTCTGTAAACCATCGGAGGAATACATTATAGGTTCATAGGTTCATACTAGGCTATCTGCCCAAGGGCATTTATAAGCCTAGCCCATAGTTATGTGGATTTCACCACCCCTTTAGTTTGAATAAAAACTATGCCTATCATTTTTCTGTGCCTCTGTCAAGCAGTGACACTGAAGTAATCCCTGGGGTATATCTGCGATCTCCCATCCATTGGTCAAGATTCCTCTTGAACAAGGCCAGCGAGGTGCTCTGCCTCACATGTACCGGGATTTTGTTCCACAGCATAGGGAGTCTCTGGGTGATGAATCTGTCCCTCCAGCACGTTCTATTTATAACCGTGTCAAGGTTTAAGTCTCTCGCCGTTGTGGTTCAGAGGGATCTAGATTTTTGAGGTGAAGCATATTCATCAAATCTGGGTTTGACATGGCCTTATATGTCAGGCACAGGTCACCTCTGAGCAAGCGGTATGAGACTGAATAGAGCTGGAGTTCTTTCAGTCGGGCAGCATAAGACATATTTTGAGACCCTTTATCCTTTTGGTGAGGAACTTTGGGCCTTTCAAGCTGCAGCAGGTGTCTGGTCAGATACATTCTGAATGGGGCATTGTACTCAATCATAGGTCTAATGAGTGATGAGTACAGGGGACGATGACCTCCCTTGATCTAGATGTGAATCCTTCATGATCAGGTGGGCGATATAGAAGGTTTTCCTAACTACTTTAGCAACATGAGTGTCAAACGCAAGCCTACTGTCAACTTGCGTCCCCAGATCCCTGATGACTCTTTCTGTGCTCAGTGGATTGCCACCTATATGGTAGCTAGGGGTAAGCTTGTCTTTCCCACATCGTATGACTATGCATTTTTGGCGTTTAACTTCAGGCCATGGCTCTGGCACCAGTTATCCATTTCTGTGAGGCCCTTCTGGAGGATATCTGTGTCAGATGTGTTTTCGACTATGGCGCCCAGTTTGCAGTCATCTGCAAACTTTGTCAGCCATAACCCTCCTGTGTTTGCTTGTACTTCAGAAAAGTAGATGCTGAACAAGAGTGGACCCAGGACTGAGCCCTGTGGGACACCACTTGTGACAGGCTTTGAGTCTGACATGGCTCCAGCAACTCTGACCCTGTGGGTTCTGTCACTTAGCCAGTTTGCAACCCATCTTGTGATGTATGGGTTTACATTCAAGCTGATGAGTTTTTCGATGATACCTGAGTGGGGTATTGTGTCGAAGGCCTTTGCCAGGTCGAGGTAGGCTGTATGGACTGCCTTTCCCTCATCAATGGCCTTGGTGACTGTCTTGAAAAAGTCAACCAAGTTTAAGAGGCAGGATCTGCCTTTGACAAAGCCAAACTGGGTTGGATCCAAAGTCTGCAAGTTCCCTATGTCTTTATTTATGAGTTCCATTATGATCCTCTCCATGGCTTTGCAGATAAGGCTTGTCAAGCTAATGGGGCAGTAATTTCCAGGGTCTGTGGAGGCACCGCCCTTATGAAGTGGGACCACAGTCGCCGTGCGCCAATAGGGACCAAATCAGTGTCGTGTACCCGATTAGCATGGATGTCCATAGTTATGAATCAGAATGTAACAAAGTCCAACTAAACACTTCCAGAACTAGTGATATTAGGTGGACAGGTGACAGAATGCAGGTAATGACAGATGACAACATGTATGAGTCATAAACAGCATGTACCTCGACAAACGTGAATGAATGCATATGCTCTGTGACTGTCAATGTGTCTGGTTAATAGAACCAATCATCTAAATGTGTCCCACAGGGTGTTATGCAGTGTTCCTGATACAGTGTTCATTCTCCCCCATTGGTATGTGAGGTCTGCTAGTGACGGAAAGTGCATAATTTGCTGACCACCTTAGGTAGATGATAGCATAATAGATGAGGTTTACCACCCGTACGCCTTTGAGGGACACACCTGTCTGGGCAGTTGTGTCCTGCAAAATGAATGTTATGGCACATGGCCTGTGAGTTCGGGAAGGAGGCCATATATTGTGTGTAGTGGTGTCATAAATTAATTTGTTGTATCAGAAACAGCTGCATGTAATAGGAAACAGTATTAGCAATTATAATGCTACAAGAATAACCTTAATGTATGCAAACCGTTGAAGTAGTCAGTTTACTACTGGCTGTGGGTATGTGTTGCCTTGACACATGTGATAGCTCTACATATAGGATCTATAGGGCCGCCACCATTCTGAATGGCCAAAGTGGGACCTGCTCTGCAGAAATGTCAGACGTACCAGGGCAGAACATACCTACAGCCACGCATAGTACAGAAATGTACATATCAGCACAAATCGAAGCGTAGTCTAGCAGCAGTAAAGTTGCTTATGCTACTACACATAACATATCGACGTGTCAGGTATACAAGACCTGTAACAAGCAACCACTACAGACACATAGAATATGAGAATGTCCCCTAATAAGGACAGTTGCAATGGCTAGAGTATTGTCACATGACATATGCCTAATGAGGGACTGTACCATGCAAAGTGGGAAAGGTGTTAGTCCTACAGTCTCCTGTCGTGCAATCTGAAAGGTGGAAGATGTACAGTAGGTATGCGGTAGCATGACTCGGCGGACAGCTGCGTTAACAAAATAACATTCACATGTCAGCATTGCAGAGTATCAGTTCCCATGTATCAGGCAGATGGGAGCAGATCATATGAGGAACACGCATATAATATGATTACGTCACTGGACAGGCCACCGTGTCCGTACAGTTGAACGCTTGCCGTCGCCAAATGGTTAGACATACCCGATACTTTAGTCATGTAGTCCGATGTAATACGCATCACAAGGGATCGCACACACCCAGCGTGAATGACAAATGTAAGCACAAATGTCGGTGAGCGAGTGGCTGTAAGTGTGTTTGTCTACCAGTATGCCAGTAGTGCACTGTCAAAGAAATGTGGAGTCTAAACGGGTATAAGGTGCTGTAACCAGAGTTCAGCAGTGCTTAACACTGTGCAGACCCATGCACAACTGCTCCTACCTGCTGGAATGTGCCTTACCCAGTCTGTATTCAAAGGCATCGGTCTGTCTGCAAACAAAGAACCGTCCTATTCACGTGTTGGTAGCAGTACCCTGCGCACATAGCTCATGTGAATTAACAATAGACCATGGCATATGTACAGACAATAGACAACACACACACACCATACAGCACAGTCATCCAACAGTATAGCAATGTACTGGCAGATATGTCCGGACCACTGGTGTATGCATGCCTGGCCGTCCTGAGTTTCAGTGTGTGAGCATGCCCAGTATGACTGTTATGCATGTTGTCGCCCGACATTACCGTCATACCGTCATGTGTGTGAGCATGCCAAGTATGGTCAACTGTATTGTGTGTGTCACATGTCCAGATAGTCAGTACTGTGTTGCCGACCCCTCCGTTCTACACAGACAGGTATCATGCTGTGTCTGCAGGGTAGCTAATGGTCATGTGGCATTGACAGTTGCTACATGTCTGCATAGCGTGGGGGGACATCCAACCGCATCCACAGTCCTACACAGCTCTGTGGGTGGCGCACATGACTCTCACATGTGTAGGTTGGACGGGGGGCACAGCTGACAGTTGTACACATCTGCCGCTACTGTACTGGTATGCCAGGTACTCCATGTCAGTGTGTGGACCTACCTAAATTGCTGGTTGGAGGGATACCAGTGTACATCAGATCCCAGCTTTAAATACCAGCATAGTGGTGTTGGACGTCCTAGCTGTCACAACCTACATCAAACTGCCTGGCCTGCTGTAGTCTGTGTGTGTCTTTGGGGGCTGGGGTCATTCATTGGGCATATCCATAGGCCATTGAATATCACTTGTCTGTATTGGTCCACACCTGTCCAGCTGCATGGAAAGTGTGTGGGCTGTATGGACACACATGATGTTCAGCCCATAATCAGCAGTGGGTTAGGACACCCTGTGTACTACTGGCTACCATTGTGACCCCCGTATGTGCTACAGATGTCATGGTACCACTATGGACATGTAGTGTCTGCTGCCCTAACATTCAGCCAACAATGTCTCTTGTATGCTCACAGACATACCATAGCAACGGGTAAATACACATTCTAATACAACTGCCAATTGTTAGGTCAATAGACATACCCTGGGGGTGTTCTGGACCTGAGGACGGTGCTGGAGGGCTGCCTATGTTGGATGCACACAGTGCACCTCCTATACATGGCCAAGCACAGGTATTGTCATGTTTGGCATCCATTGTACTGTGTGTGGGTCAGAGAGGGGAAATCCGTGGGTACCTACTGTGTCAGTGCATATGCCTTGTGTTGCCTCTTTGACAAGGGCAGGTCATACTGTGCACAGCCTTTCGCCGACTGGGCCCTGCTCAGGTAGTTCCTTTGCCAAGTCACACTGTGCCTGTACAGGCCTTGGCAGTGGTGTTGGGCCGAGTGGCCCTGCCCCATGCTGTTCCTGCTGCAACTGTTACTGCAGGATCAGATTGTGTAGCATAGCAAATACCATAACAAATTGTGTGCATGTAGCTAGTGAATACTGCAGGGCTCCACCGGATGTGTCTGGATACCAGAACCGTAACCTGAGCATCCCAAACACATGCTCAATTATATGTCTTGCCTGTGCATCTGCCTCATTATGGTGTGAGTGTTCAGGTGTGTGTGCATTGCTGATGGGTGTCATCAGCCACGACACCAGTGGTTACCCAACATCCCCCACTAGGAGACTGTAGGGGATGTCCATACTGGCAAAGGTGTGGTACAGCTGTGTCAGAAGCCATATATCGGAATCATCATAGCTTCCAGGGCAGACAGCACACAGATTCAATCTAATGCCCTGGCCATCGCATATGGCCTAGCTGTTGGAGGGTATGCCCCTGTAGTGAATGTAGGCCCTACTCCGCTCACCGGGTGGTGCTTTGATGTGTACGTGTGTGCAGGCTATAGCACCCAGTACCCTAGGGTAGTCAGCCATGTGGTTGAAGAGATGCATATTGCTGGTCTACTAATCACATGTGTTGAGGACATGTACGTGCTCACTAGCATGTGTTGACATGGCGTCTGTGAACTGGTGCAATACTCTGGATGCAGATGCCTGTGAGATCCCCATGATATCCCCAGTTGTGCTGTGTGAGGTACCTGTGGCTAGTATACATAGGCCAACACATACTGTGGTATCCACTGTGATGGGTTTCCCTCGGCCTGTTTGATGTGTCAGGTGTGGCAGGCAGAGATCAACAAGCCGCTGTAGAAGGTCTCTGTCCACCCCATAGTGCTCCACCATCCCCAGCTCATGTAGCCCCTGGTAAGTCACCCTGGGTCTATAAAGTCTTATGTCACCCCAGTAAGGGTTGTTCGGCAGCATACACATCCTCACTGCCCTCAGCCTCCTGCACATGTTGGTCTATGTTGCCTGCTGCAGCCCTTCTCATTTGGTTGGACTGTGTTGTGAAATGTCCCCGCAGCTATACACCGGTGGTGTAGAGTGCGGAAGAAACCTGTGTGTATGCTGCTTGCTCACATTACCGTACTGTTCAGGTGTGGGCTGGCCATGTCATCTGCTGATTGTGCTGATCATCATCTGTTTGTGCAGCCTGTACACCCTGACTACCCCACTACTGCTTTTGTCCCTCGCAATGTCACCAGGCAGGTATAGACATACCTTTAGCTTAGGCATGCTAAGGCAGGAGCACTCCCGAGGCACAGTTCTGCAATGTACGTACAGTAGGCCTGACCCCCCTCCCATGCTGTCAACTATATTCGAGCTCTGCACCCAGCTAACTACACACATACATTCCAGGGATCTGCATTACACCCTGGGGATAAATGGGATACACTATTGTCAACCTCATCTGCATAGTATAGTCTTCTAATGAATAGTTATATGACCCATACCGAACCTCCAAATTAATAACCACTGCTTAGTGTCGCTCAGATCCGTACACAACTGGTAACAGGTGCCTTACTATCACCATATTCAATGTCCCATGGTCTTCCCAGCAACAAAATAACCGGTGTCTACACAACTACAACTCGGGACCCTGCACACAACAGACGATGTGCATTACCACTACACCATGGCAGATATACATACATCTGAGGTTATCACGTACAGATCATCCGGCACAAACATTCAATAGTGCTGATGTCCCCAGATATATATGTTTATATCCATGTCTATCTCTATATCTACATATATCATATATATTATATGTATACATATATATATATATATATATATATATATATGTGTATATATATATATATATATATATATATATACATACATACATATACATATACACACATATGTAGATATTGCATTTATATCACAACAGCAGACCACATGACAGCAAAGTATTAGACAGGAATGAAAAGGAAACTACATGTGCCACCTGCATCATGTAGTGTTGTTACTATCAAGGCATGTGTGTTTTGTTGCATCACACGGGTCAGACTGTATTAAGGGTAAGAATAGGGCTGCTGACATTTACTCACCAGACCTATTGGTGAATGTATGTGTTGGCAACCCAGTGTCTTGGCAGAATATGTGGGCTGTGGACACTATATAGGTCAGCAACAAAACACACTAAACACATCCCGCAGCTAGCCACCCACAGATACCAACACATAGGGTATAACTGCCAAACACACACACCTGCCATGCTTTGGAATTGAGCACCTACCTGTCTATTCTACCACACTACAGCATTACGCAGTAACAGAACGCGCTACCGAGTTTCAGCATCACAGCACTCCCAGAGGCATACTTCTGGGTGGGTGACATCATCAGCAAATGCAAAGACGCCGATAGGGAGTGTACGGAGAGTGAGCTTTCTAAAAACATTATTCTGTTCCCAGGCAGCTGGAAACACACACACACAACTGGCAGGGCTGGGATTAGAACATAGAATGTACTACCTGATCACACTACAGCATTACACAGTTACAGAACATGCTACCAAGTTTACTGAAACACAGCACTCCCAGAGGCATACTTCTAGGTAGGTGACATCATCAGCAAAGGCAAAGACGCTGATAGGGAATGTATGGAGAGTGAGCAGTCTAAAAGCAGTACACTGTCCCCAGGCAGCTAGAAACACACAAACACACTTGGCAAGGCTGGGATTTGAACATACACCTAATTACCTTATCACACTACAGCATTACGCAATTACAGAACATGCTACCAAGATTACTGGAACACAGCACTCCCAGAGGCATACCTCTAGGTGGATGACATCATCAGCAAAGGCAAAGATGCCGATAGGGAATGTATGGAGAGTGTGCAATCTAAAAGCATTACTCTGTCCCCAGGCAGTTGGAAACACACAGACACACACACACTTGGCAGGGCTGGGAGTCGAACATACACCTAACTACCTTATCACACTACAGCATTTCGCAGTTATAGAATGCGCTACCGAGATTACTGGAACACACCACTCCCAGAGGTATACTTCTAGGTGGATGACATCATCAGCAAAGGCAAAGACGCCGATAGGAAATGTATGGAGAGTGAGCAGTCTAAAAGCATATTACTGTCCCAAGGTAGACGGAGACAAATACAAGGCAGTGGTGTGAGCGGGACAACTGCCTATCTACGGAGCACTATTACAACACAACATAGATACGAGACGTGCCACAGACAGTACACCCTTCAAGACAGTCAACCAGTGTGTTCAATGTAGGAATTCATCCTGACGTGGGGTATGGACATCTGTTGCCTGGATGACCACTATCGCTATACAGGATTTCAATGGTCATGCCCATACACAGAGGAACATAACCGACACAAGGTGTCACTGGGCATGCTCGCACACTTAGTAGCACACATCTGTTTGGAATGTACTGTGTGTCCATCTACACAATGGCGTACTGGGCATGCTCACATACTTAGTAGTAGTGAAGGGCTGTCTTGTATGCACACAGATTCTAAACATGGAAGGGCACAGTGTGTCGATAGTGAACATTGTTAGCATGAATGCTGCACTACATATATCTGACACTGGTCATCAGTGCTAGATGTGTAGCGTTCGTAATCACAGCTGACAATCCAGATCCAACAATGGGGAATACGGACATCTCTACAGTGAGGTACACCTGGCATATGGCACAGTTGTGCACAATAGCACTACCACCGTATACCTCAGATACAGACATGTGGGCCATAAGACCGTGACAGACCACTCCAGGTGTTAGTGTCCCCACGTACATGAAGGCCACTCACATGTACTGACCAGTACACACTCAAGAGCCATCACAGATGTTTCAGGTGCAGATCACAGTGGTAAATGCCACATTCTACTATGTAACCCTCAAACATCACCATGTCCTTGGACCAGCAACACACATCCATACATTACTACAATACCATGTTACTCATGACCAGTGGACTGTACATAGGTCTACAGCAACTGTGCAGACTACACATGTACTGACAGGGTTCCATCATGTGTTATGCAATATAATGATACCACTGTTCATAACCAGGTCGGCTCTACACATAACAGGGGTCCTGGGTCTTATACAGCTGTAACAGATGACTGTTGCTGTACACCAAAAAACACTCATGTTTGGATATGACATAAATGTAATTGCCATGGATATGTACATGGCCCACACACACACACACACACACACACACACACACACACACACACACACACACACACAAAACACATATGTACATAGCATAGCTTTTGCTGTCCTCCGTGCAGACAAATGGCTACAGCAATCACACGCATGCACATGGAAGGTAGGTCCATGGCTGTTGAATGCTAACAGTACATAAGGTAGCAATGTTGACTGAGGTAACATTCCCTCTGTACTAGTTACCCATGACAACCATCATATCATACAACAGTCCATGTGTCATGTATGTCATCACACATGTCCACCAATTGCAATGCATACAAACATGGCTACATGACAGGAATGTAGGACCAACACACATGTACATGTAGTGGTGTGCATTCAGCTACCATGCATGTGCAGTAGCTGATGTATGCAGTTCATCTGTGTCTAACTACAACATGCAGTTGCAATGCAGCACCATCATTGACACCTGTATATGGTGAAATACTGACAGTACGGTAGGATGTATATCAGGTATGGATGGATGTGTGTACATAAAGTGGTGGTCCACCTTTGCAGATATGTTTGCTGAAGACAGCTCACAGGTGTGTCACAAGCCATGCTACCATGACATGTGCAAACAGTACGCTATGTTACTGTTACTTGAAGGTGAAGACATACAACCTACACAGTGGTCAGGGTGTTACTGACTGTAAATCACTTGACACCTGTAACACTTACGTCCTCCCATGTGCATATAGCAGCACAATTGCCGAAGGTAGCGTTGGCACACATAATGCAGCCAATACTGCTGCATGTCTGTCAGACGTATCATCATATAGCAGGTGTATGATTCACAGTACTGTCGTGTGTGTTTGCTTGTGTGACCATATATGCCACGTATGGTGGGGAATACATCCCAATTGTTACAGACCCCTGTACACTGTTGTAGAGATCTGTACATACTGCAGTGTAGAAAGCAAGACATAGGCAGGGGTGGTGTGTGTATCACACACATGTCAGCTATCTGTATGTGAATGACATTTGTGGACTCCACAGTATGTGTGTGTGTATGTATGTATGGCTGTCTGGTGCATGGATTGAGGGTGTATGCTACCATACAGAACAGACAGGATCCCTAACCCCTCATGGTGATGCAGTCTACTACCCTGTTGATGCCGTCGGTCTCAGCCTTACTGAATACCTGTACATGTTCATTCTCTGTGTCACGTCATGTGGGTGCACAGTACTGTGAAGGTGATTACCACATAGGCAGGGGTCCTCACCTCAACACTATCGAGTGTGCATTATAGTGTCATTGACCCCATGAGTGTGGGCATGTTACTGTGTGTTTCTGTGTATGTCTGTGCGTGTTCTCATCCTGTAATGTGACAATGCATTACTGCTACACAGTGAGGCCTCATGCTATCAACTGGCCTCTAATCTTGACATCAGCCAGACCGCTGTGTAAACCCCCCGCACCATGTCACTGCACCTGTGATGTGACCCGGTATGGCTGTCACGTCTCTAGCCACTGTAGCCTATTAAACAGCTCACATGCTTCTGGATCACTAGATGTGTGGACATCTGTGGAATGGTAGCCTTTCTAACAGTGAGGTTGAGGCTACGTGTAGCATGCTGGTATTGCCATACATGCCTGTGAGTACTCCACATTTACACATGGGAAACTGCAAACACTGCTACTTATTGGCACATGCAATTAGACCTTAAGGAGGGAAGCAGGGCATCATTACCAACATGCTGTTACTGTTGTTACCAAGACACATACTGTGAACATACAACAATGCACTCTAACTGCAAACAATGTAATGTAATGGCACATGCAATTAAACCTTAAGGAGGGAAGCAGGGCATAATTACTAACATGCTGTTACTGTTGTTACCAAGACACATACTGTGAACATTTAACAATGCATTCTAAACATGTACTACATGGTATGTCTGGTGTGTGTCAACAGTACACAACAAATGTAACATACACGTATCTCACTATTCTGTTCACCCTGTGCATCAGACCATATGAGCATGTCCCTGCACTGATGGTGTGGATGACAGGGATGCGGCACAGGCATCATCATATGCACAGGGTGATAATGTTTGCCAGGGGCATAGGCTGCACCAGTGGATGACTTCATGTGTGTGGGTTAGGGCCGGTGATCTGATTGGACATGTGTGGTTGTTATGCATGTGGGTCTTGCGGTGCCCTACAGATGTTTCTGCTGTGTGCGTGTATGTGTGCACACAGTTCTGCCATGTGTCCGGCCTACACAGGGGTATTATTGAAAGCTCCAGATTGTACAGACCAGGATGTACAGCTCACTGTGTTCGGCCACGGCCACGTGACCTGTGCCTGCCAGGCATTGCACGGGCACTACCAGGCAGAGATACAGATTGGCTACTGTCCAATGACACATGTCCATTGGAACCGTGTCCCCACTGGGAACATCCAGGGCCACGTCCACGTGACCTGCTGTGTCCTGGTGTGGACAGCGCAGCACCAGCTGCACTGCTACTGCTACCGGCACTGTGGGAGCGGGCATGTGAGGTAGCTCATTTATGTTGACCTGGACCAGGTGTTGTAGCTGGCCTACGTCCATGTGGCCTACGCCTCACTACTACCAGATGCTCCAGCACAGACAGCTCACGCTCGCGGATTGCCATGCCATGGTCAAGGATTCCAACCATGTCACCCAATCGCCTGTCCAGAATGTCAGCAATCTGCTGTTGAGCATTTGCCAATACCTGGATGTTGTAATTTAAAGAACGGATAGCAGCCCTCTGAAGCCTCTGCCCTTCTCTGTTCTGCCATTCAGCATGTGCCTGTGCCGCCATTACTGTCTGAAACATGTGTCTGGTGACATCAGCTGCTGCGCTCTGTCCTGCAGGTGCATGTCTGCCAGAGGTCCTCCTACGAGCAGCACTGGCCACATGCCTGTGTGGCACATCTGCAGTCATTACACTGACACCATGGTGTGAAGACACACCTTCTGTAGCCACCACACGTTCCTGTTCCAAGCTAACACATGCTAACTGTCCTTCCTCTATGGCCACTGGTGATGGGGTATAAGTTGGCATGAGAACTGTGTGCGGGGAAGAGGGGGACATAACTGGGATGGCAACCATTGGCACAGATTCAGCCCCTGACAACCCTGCCAGTACCTCATGCATATGTTCATCACTGCTAGGATCTGTGGGGACACTAACATCAGATGGACCGCAGGAGGCTAACACACCTACATCACCTGCGAATGCAAAGAAAGGCTCTACATTACAATAGACACACAGACACACAGACAGAGACACAGACACACAGACAGAGACACAGACACACAGACACACAGACACACAGACAGAGACACAGACACACAGACAGACACACAGACACACAGACAGACACACAGACACACAGAGACACAGACACACGGATGCACAGACAGACACACAGATACACAGCCACACAGACACAGAGACACAGAGACAGACACACAGACACAGAGAGAGACACACAGACACACAGGCACAGAGACAGACACACAGACACAGACACACAGAGACAGACACACACAGAGACAGACACACACAGAGACAGACACAGACACATAGAGACAGACACAGACACACAGAGATAGACACAGACACACAGACACAGACACACAGACACAGAGACAGACCATGCATGTGATTTGACAGATGGCATGCAGCATGCATGTGATACAGCAGATGGCATGCAGCTCAGACATTAATAGTGGTAGTTAGCATACATCCCTGGGTTGCACACAACAGCAAGCAGGTGTCATATCAGAAGCCATGTAGTTCACACAATCATGGTAGTAAGCATGCATCCCTGTGATTCACCATGTGGACCAGCACAGGTTAACAGTACACATGGCTGATGTGACCTTGACATTAACATGTAGTATGACATGTAATCTGCTGACGTGTGCACTGACATGCATACATGTCTGACACAATGGTGTCCTGACACATGTACAGTGGTGTAATGGGTATCACATTGCAGTGTTGTCTGTATGCCCTACAGATAGAATGCACTTTTAGCAGATGTGCATGAGCATTGAAGGGTAGTATGAGGCTTCAACATTGCTATACAGTGTGAAGCACAGACACTGTGCCATTGCACGGCATGATGCGGCATCTATATTGCTATACAGTGTGGAATACACACACAGTGCATAGCCATGACTGCGTGCATACACATTACATAACTACTGTGGATTGTGATCCACGTCGCTGAGGTGTATACACACTAAACCATGCTGTGTCATGTGACAGGTCACTGAAAGACATACGGATGACACCCCTGTACAACTACTAAAATGTCTTAGCTGCCTGGCAACCGTGTCCACACATGGCAGACTTGTCAATACACCATGTCCCACATGACATTTATGTACCACACACACGAGGTGCACGGCTGACAGTGATGTCCAACAGCAGCAAGGGAAATGTACAGTATATGTGGCCTGATGTGGTGTCTATGTCTGTGGAAGCTGTACAGGTGACTACTGTCATGCTATGACACAGTCATGATGTTCAAAACATCTTATATGGTCGAATTAAGTGACACCTCCACAAGCTGTGCACAGGCTTTTAGGATGTCCAGTGTTCCACATCAACTATATAACCATTCAACAAAGGCGATAGTTGGACCATGTGTGGACAATGTGCAACAGAGTGTATACACATCACATCTACTGTGTGTTGCTACATGTCTCTGGCCATCCTCCATGGCCATGTGTGAACATGTGTTGGCCAAATGTTTGTGATGGCCGTCTATCTCACATGTCTGTGTTGTCCCATATGACATACACCCATAGATGTCAGATACGTCACTGTCCACAGGGTTATGCAGACAAAGGGTTGTATGTTTGGTATGTGGGGTATGTATTATGGGATAGTGAGACAATATTGCAGCCGGAACACTACATGTCTGGGACATGTCAGATGGCACATCACAATGTTTGCACCCATTGCAGGGGCATATTCCACAATGGTGAATCCTGTGGGCTGCCCATATCCCAGCTCACTGTGTGGTACTGTTTGCGTACCACACATGTGTTGTTCCAATGTATAGTACATATTCCTACATTGAACAACACCTCCACCATTGTATGCACAGCTGTCCACACATCTAGCAATGACAGATACTGTGGTTTCATGTCTGTGTTTCATTTAGTTTGTATATATTGCACATGGGTAGCCCGTGTGATTGATGACAGATGCAACCTGTATATCGTGACTGGACCATACATTATGTATACATGTGTTAACTGGCCACATGGTGAATAGATCTATGCATTAACATGCCTGATACTGATAACTGTCTCACCTGCAATGGACTGATGTCTGTGTGGCACGCCAGAGGTACCTGTATAGGGGTGACACAGCAGTTTGAACATTATCCATGACTGTATGACAGCTACAGGGTGCACTGTGCATGTTAACACATTTGCCTGTACAATAGCATATAGTATGCACACGTGTGCATACACAGGGTAGCACACTATAGTACACGGCATGTGTGTAAACATACCTTGCATATGATGTTACATTACATATTGTACAGTGACACATGTGACTAAATGGGATATAATAGTTATATGTGCAGTAATGACTTACCAGGCAACTCCAGGCTTGGTGGTTGGGAGACACCCACCTCCACGATGGCAGCTAGTGTTTGTGGATGCTGTTCTGAGGGTGTCCCCAAGCTGGCCAGTAGTTCCTCGGTAGGTGTGAGTGTGGGCTGGGTTGGTGGCCCACCGCCTGTTCTACCTTGTTCCCTGGCGATTGCATTGGCACGCTGTTTCACATGTCGTATCAGGTCTGTACAGTGTCTGCGCACCTGCTGGTAGGTGCGGTTATGGCCACCCACATCATTAACCCTCCTGCGAAGTTCCTGCCACAGGTCATCACGCTGCTGGGCATGCTGTGGCACATGGCTGAACAACACCTCATAGTTATCATGGAGGTACGGTATGAGGGCATCATCCTCCAGGCGGCTATACGCTGGCAGGCGTGAACGATGCATTATCTGGAAGACATAATGATGGAGACAGGTCACAGTATCACAGAGATGTACAGAGATACAGCTGCACATACATTTATATTAAATCTAGTACATATGAACAGTTAACTTTGCAAATCGTCATGACACTGACACAACTGACATGTTTGTGTCACACACATGTAACAACAGTTGTGCATTAAATATCATCACCATATATGTGTGTCACCTCATTACATTGCTCATACCCCATGTGAATGCTGTCTTGATGTGGGCATGTCTGTTTGCCTGTACTGGTGTTCTTACCTATCAGCACATGCCTGGATGTGTCCACAGTGATGCTGTTGACCTTGATGCTGTGTATATGTCACATATTGACACATACACTGCCTTAACGGACATGAGCAGTGACAATGCAGACATGCGCATGGAAACCTTTACATGCATGTGTTTTGCCATATACATCTACACGGAACTGTACAGCAGTTCAACATCCTGCCGCATATCGCCTGTGTTGCACATGTGATACACATGGGACAATGGCTAGCCGGATGATATTCGCAGGGATAGTTATCAACTATAGCATGTACGGGAAAGGTTTTCTAGCTTTATCTGACAGCCATTTTGCCACCTCCAGGTGCATCAGTGCCACATTTCTGATCCAGACAGTTAATGATACATCTACCATGCAGTCATCGCACCATGTATGACAGAGATGACATGTGCAGCTTTGATGGACAGGGTTGCATGGTATGGCAGGAGTATGCAACATGTATGGCACAGGGATCTGTCCAGCATGTGGCGATCCTTGTAGTAGGAAGGTGGCTGTCCATGACGTATGTCTTTCAGATCAGGATATGTACATGTAGCATATCCAACATCACAGTGTTGCACATGTCTTTATACAAGGTAGCCAGTATGCTGCATAGTGGAGGTGAGGTATGTGAAGGCTGGTGTCGCCCATCCACGCATGGCCAATACCCCTTAAAGGTGATATGTGATCTGATATCGGTCACCCAAGTGCTGAGTATGCCTGTCCAATGATCTCCATGCTCATGGATGGCACCCTGTCATGACATGGATGCCTTGTATGACAACCTAATAGGCCTGGAGATGTCACCAACTCAGGGAGGTGAACTGCACAGCACCATCCCTTACACACGCTGTTCATAATGTTGACCGCTGCCTAGGTGGTAGTTAATGGGTACAGGGTTATTCTCCTAGTGGTGACAATGCTATTAGCAGCTGTCAGATTGTGCACATATGTCACGCCCCTCACCCAAAAAGCCCATTCTGTATGTTGTCCACAGCACTGAGACAGCTATTGCTCCTCGGTCATGGCCATTCACATCCTTACATACGCAGATTCCTCCCATTTGTCTGTGTGGTATGGGCTACAATGAGGGGGGAGTACAAACATTAACCCTGTTTTACTGTAGCTACCACTGGTGTGATATGCACATGTCACTCAGACACCTTTTGTAGTGTTGCTTCTGTCAACAGGTCTTTGGTAGAACACTCCTGTGACATATGAAGGTACATCTAGTATACTCAGTGTAACTGGAACACAGTATGGGTGATGATGTCCTATGACCTGTCACAGGTATGCTATGCAGTGTGAAATCATCTGTACTGTCATCTACATCTGTACTGCTAGCATCTACGCTGATAAAGGTTCATAGACTTGCAGACCATACTCAGCAGGGTAATAGTGCAGTGCCTCCAATTATGACTGGTGTCTCCACTTGTGGGTTGCAATGGATTTATATTATCCAACACCCTATCTGTATTGCATATTCATGCTCAGCACTTTTTCAGAACATGTAAGCACTTCATGAGCTACTAATTACTATAGCACCCATTCCAACTCATTTCCTACAAGTACACTGTTTGTCCTTACATTTCCAGCTTGCGTACAGAACAACAGCTGTTGTACACATGTACCTCACATATCTTGTGAGACTTGGTTGAATATACAGGCATGTCCAAGTGTCACTTCCAGTGTTATTGCCTGTCTATATGATGAATATGGCAAACATGAGGCAATAGAGCAATTGTCTCATGTACACAGTCAATGCTCACCTCCCAACATACAACACTACAGCCTGTGGGAGATGCACATATGTAGCCATGCTGGGGTTAATGCTCTCTCCAACCCAGACTGAACCTGACATTCATGTGGGGACGTTAAACATTTGCAACACACCCCACTCATCACATAGTCTCACTAGATCTCTACCACCACAGGCCACACATAGTATGACTACGACATTTGCAGAACCTCTCCATACTCTCTGTGTAGGCAACAGAGGCAGCCCCCATCACCAAACACAACACCAATTACTTATAGCCCACATACTCATGTGTGCACATCAGCTACAGCCAATAGGGTGTTATAACATACCCAACACACCAGTCATAGGTAACTCTGTAGGCGGTCACACTGATGTCCCACTCAGCAGGCTACACAAGGCGATAGTCGCTTACATCTGGCTGTCGGGTAACAAGATCCGCAACAAAACCTATGCACCCATGCCACACCTCACCAGGTACAATTTGACTGTCATTCTCCATGTTAGTGTGACTGCCCTGAGATGTAACTTCCTGGACTACATGTACAGGGACATGCAATAGCTCTCCGGTCTTGTAGCCCAGAAGGTATCGCCCAAGCCCCAAGAAGCATTCTGCATTCATCCAGACTGATACCACTGTACAATGACTGAATGTTTCACTTCAACAGTTGCCTATGTTTCTGCTGTCATTCCACAGGCATCCAGTATCTGTCCGCTTTGAATGACATGGTCAACAAAACACGATGCTTTGGCACAGATGACCTGCACCTGTCGGCCCTGGGATTACAGATAACATGTAAGGCTCTTGCTGCTTCCAGTTTCCAATAACATATTCCCCACCAGAACAGGAACAGGCAAGCAAAACCTGGGGTAATGTTACTCAATGCTTGACATCTTCATCTCTAATGCACTCAGGTGAGGCACTCCTTATAATGGACCACTTCGATATCTCTGCAGTGACTGGGACCTGCCTCTACGCTCAGGAGAGCACACCTGCACTGATAGGTTATACGCAGACCACACCTTTCAGTCATGTAAAAAGGACCGGAACACCCACGGTAGAGGTGTGTCCATATTTCACAAGGATGTACACACCTCCAGGCTGGTTACTTAGCACAATGCATCAGGGGTGATCCACGTGCAACTAACTGTGGCCAGAACTGCTATACACATTGTAACTTGCTACAGATTCCACACCATACTCCACGGTTACCGACCCTCATTTCTTGGTGTACTGGACAGTAGGGTTCAGACAGGAACTACTGATGTGAGACTGACACTACCCCACACTTAACTGGGATACCTACTCATGTACCGACACATTAGGCCAATGCTTTCTGGGATTCATAACCTTCACTCGGCTGGATCAACCCATACACACCACCACCAAGGCCAACAATATCCTAGACATGGACATTACCAACATGTGACTGGTGTTCCTCACCTGGGGTTATCCCCTCGGTGGTAGTTTCCGAACGTATGCTAATCACCCTTGTTATCCACATCCCGGCACCACATCCTTCACGGAATACACAGTACAAGATTTCTACAAGGCCTACTTCAGACGTCATATGACAGTGATAGTAAACGTCATGACACCCGTGCAGATGGACAATGTACTTACAAACGCTGAAACATACACCAGTGCACTTCATTAGCACTTACACGACTGCATGGATCATGCTTTCCCAAACAGAGCCATGATGGTACCCACCAGATAACGGACGCCACTCTGGGGGTCCAGTTCCATGGACATAATGTACAACAAAAGGTGGAGGCTGTTGCAAAGTGGAGTACAATCCCATGGGTGGGGTAGCTCACTGGTCAGCCTAAGTAGGAATCCGGGATCCCTTATCACATCCTCCAAAGATAGCTAAGTAAACATTACTGCGACACATTCCAAGGACTACCACAAAGCATTATGGAGGTATGTCAGTACTCAATGGCAATACCCACATCTGCTCTGACATAAGACGGTTAGGCAGGAACATTACAGAACCGATTGATATTGGCATCATCCTGGCAGATAGGTTCAATGCTAACTTTACACCCTCTCACTCCCTACAGGGCCAAAATCTATACAGGAACAATGCAGAGTCCCTGCGGTCAATACTATGCAGTTCCAATCTGCACTCTTTAAGGCCTGGAACACAGACTCCATGTGACCATCCAACATCCCAGGCTGCGATTTACATAAACCTCAGAGTGACATGGCTCCCCACTTGGCCACCAGATTCACTAATAGCCTTGTATCAGACATTGTGGCCCCTGAATGGCACACAGCAACAGTTATCACACTCCACACAGGTGGCACCACAATGAACCAGAGGGACTATTACCCTATACGCCTGACTGGACTGTTCTGCAAGGCTATGGGGCACATCATCATGGAAGTCATTCACAGAGACTTTGGTGGGCTCCAGACCTTTGATGCCACCCAGGTTGGATTTGTTAGGGCCAGACCATGGCTCCTACACCTGGTGGACTCCTTTGATACAGTTACCAGGGTAGTTGATGATGGTAAGGGGGTCCACACAGCCTACGTTGTCCTCTCATTGGCTTTCAGCACCGTTCTCCATTCTGGTATTGACAACATACACATCCACCTGCACATCGACCCCTATGTCTTGAGATGTTATGCAAAGTGGCTCACGGACAGGACCCACACAATGAGGGTAGCATACCGTAGTACCAACTGTAATTCAGTTACACTTGGCGTACCACAGTCCTTGGTCATAGGGCCCCTCATGTTCGGTATTATGCTTCCCTGAGGTACAGGCTAGCACAGAGGGACTTTCCCTGAATAGGTTTCCAGACGACTGCAAACAAGGAGCCATGATTGATCCATCAGCTGATACAGACACCATCCATAAGGGTGTCACTGTGACGGATACCTGGTGTCGATAACATGGCCTCAAGCTGCATGACACAAGGTGCATAGACATCCCCTTTGGATTACACCAATCACCCACTGACTATCACATAGGTGGTAGTCCCCTACATACATGTTCAACTAGAAAAGAAAAAGCAGCAAATGCACTGTGTGTAAAATTCCGTCTCTGTGTCTTGGAAATTCACCTCTATTCAATGCTCATAACAGTCCACAACACCTTCAATGAAACCAGGTAGAAGTGAATAAAAGTTTATTGTAATGCCAACAAACAAAGAATGGTTAAGCGCTTTCACTTGAATAAAACAAGCTTCCTCCCGAGGACTGTTGTGGACTGTTATGAGCATTGAATAGAGGTGAATTTACAAGACACAGAGATGGAATTTTGCACACAGTGCATTTGCTGCTTTTTCTTTTCTAGTTGAACTTTTATGGTTCCTACATACATGTGACATTATATGGGATCTTAGTACACACGTACATAGCACCCACTCCTTTGATAACCATATTGCCAATGTGGCGTGGATATCCTTCTACGTGGCCACCCTTATCTGTAATGGGTTTGTAGCTGGAACAAAGGCACCCATTGTACCTCTATACTCCTGACATATGACACACGTTCAAGGGTACAACACCCCTTTTGGGGTGTACCTTACAGAACAGCAATGGCTTTACATACCACAACATTAACACACCATGAGGATTTTTGACCTCCAAAGGATGACGTATGCGGCACAACTACAGACACCACAACTGTACACATTTGCATACTGCATACTCAGGGGTGACCTCTGCTGAACATACAGGGCCTATGTCCACAACAATATTAATAGATATACTCCACATAAGCAACATAAGCAAAAGCCACTGAGAGCAACATGCTCATGGATATGTACATAAACGCAACGATGAGTGGGACATGCTTGAGGGATACATTCCTGAACCAGACACTCACCATGCTTTGGAACATGATTCCTATGTACATCAAGCAGGGACACTCACTAGCACTCTTCATGAGATACCTCGATGGGTGAATGGGAGACACATGTACACCAGGGATCACTGCAGTGGCTGTACTGTACACAGGTGCAGGTAACACATGGCTCTGCTGTTCACAGACACAGGACACTACCCTAGGGAGGTGCCGCCGGTGAAAACACTGTAGTTGGGCTTACAAATGGACTTGGCCAGACAGCATAGCACCTAACTATGAACCTGTGAAGCTATTACATGTCATTTGTACATGGATAATTGAGTAGCTCTTCCATTTCAATTAGCTATCATGCTGTTACAGTGTCTCGTGACTACAAGCCATATGTATACTGCTATTGTGTATTGTACATGCCAGTAGACATACCTTTTGTTTGCATGATACAACAGTTATGCTGTGTAAAATATCTGACATATCTATCTACAATACTGTACATTACACATATTTTAAACATTATCCCATAATGCAAAGCATACTTGCACAGCAGGACCACCTTAGGCATGTTATTCTCGTTATATGCCCATACACATGCCTACTGTGACAGTATATCGACATATACTATCCCCTGCTATGGCACGTACTTGTTGGACAAACCCTACCACTGATGGTGGGTGGTGTGGAATTGTTGTGTTTAAAGCCCTCATGTAGCATCCCTTGTGGTGTATGAGATGTTTACCTTGTGGCCCACAGCAGGACACACAATTTCTACAAGCGTTACTATGCTCAACAAGACATCACTATATAATACCTTTTCACACTTTATGCATTGCGTACACTTTAATTAATACAAAACAGGCTCTACATACACTAACATACTGAGTGTTCTACATACCTTTGTAAATATCTCTCTTACACCTTTACTGTTTAAACGGTTCTATGGTATGAGCATACGGTTTGAATGTATGGCAAGGCATCCTTATATACGTAGATACCTGTAGCATGTGGTATCCTGCCGCCAATTGTTGTTCCTGAGTAAATTATTACATGCACATCAGCTGTGCAGGTACTCCATTCGCTAATTAAGTGGCAACAGTGGGGTATAATTGAATTCTCCACTTGGGCGCTGCCCTTTTGCCCTACCTTTGGGGAGATGGCCTGTATGTGTTTTGTTGTGAGGAATTGCAACTGCTATTTGGAGAGACACGGATATTTTGAATTCATGTCCCCCGTAGATTGTGTGTGACGACTAGAATACGTGGTTCTGTATGTGAGTATACCTGTCATCTCAACCATCTGATAAGGGACTATTGCAAACAAAACCTGTAACTTCGCCGTCTGTTCCATTATACAACAGCTACAATTTCACATGGTGCCATTACAAATGTGTCTCTCACAAGGTATGTTAACGCTTCTGCAGATGTAATTGAGTGAGTGGATGTTTGCGATGTTATTACAGTCTGTATTGCAATTGTTTCGTGTGTGCGGGAGATGTAGGTGAGTGTACATAGCATATACAGGTTTGTGGGGACTGCATTTCTACATATTCCATATATGTGTGTAGTCTCCTTCCCTAATTGAAGACCTATCATTTAGTAGACTAAAACTATGGTTGTTGCGGGCTTATACATTGAGCCATTGTTAATTGGTTCCTATACAGCATGCAGGTGAGGTTGATACTTCAATACCTCTGGAAATACATCGATATGTAAGGGAATGTTACTAAATGACAGCTGTCTCGTGTATTTCTGTCACAGATATTTGCACTCATTGCAGTTGTGTTGGTGACTGAACCTCTTTGGCATGGATTGCCACCTTTTCAAATGGCCATAGTGGGACATTTGCAGGACACACATCGGTGTTTACAGGCCGACACATACCCACGGTCAGTACACAGGATAGAACGTACTTTTAGCCTAAATACATACTTATTCTTGTAGCACTTTAGCTATTTATCATGTTTTATATAACATTTACGTATTTTAGATACAGACATAACTATTTAATGCAACTATTACATAATATATGGGACATAATTATGTCCTACAATCTTGGACATTTTCCCTTTTTAATATTTGTTGTCAGGACACAACTGCCTAGGGAGGGGCTGTCCCTCTTAAAGTGGGACAGGTGGTAACCATATGCCTACGGCCAGCTATGACCACACCTACCGTAATGATCTACCTCCGAGTTAGCACTAACAGGCACACGATGCAAACACACACACACACATTACAGTCCCACGGAAATGCACACGGCACCCTCACCACACACTTACACAGACTACAGCAATCAGAAACACAGTTGAACACAGTACCTACCTGGACCGCAGCACCAGCAGCAATAATGTCCCTTAACATCGTGATAATATTACTCACGGTTCTAGTGTTCTGGTACTGTGGTCTTTCAGTCTTTAAGCCTCATGATTACATGTGTCGGTATGTGAAACATTCGATAGTTGGCAGTATCCTATTTATTTGTACCTCCATGGTTGTGTACATGTCGTTGACCTATCTATATATTTGCAGATATAGGTGAATCCGTATATATCGACATATATCTCTCTATCACCCTTTCTATCTCTATTATATATATATATATATATATATATATATATAGAGAGAGAGGGAGAACACACCTTTCGTTGTGTACATGGCGGTGTATACTGTTTCCTGGACTCCGCACATTTGTGTTTTAACCTGTCACAATACACACCTGCCGTTGGTACATCTCAGGCAGGTGTTAGGTGATTGTGTACATGATTGCGTGTTCTACTCCTGGCAGTGGTCGTTTTACCCTTCAGAGCAGGCACTATTAGTACAGGGGTGATAATGCTAGTTTCACCTGTTCTGGACATCGTTGACCGGGATCTGTGCGATATTCAGCAAAGCTTAGCCCTGTTTCGCGCATATCCGTATAGTCATGTTTAAACAACGCTTACCAGCACTTGCCAACGCATAAACCCGCTAACATGTGCTAAACCTGATCTGATGACCTTCATCCAACATCCATTATTTGTGCCTTTGGGATTACGTAATGTCCCTTGCAGGACGTGGAACCGGAAACATGCACGACAGTCAGTGCATTTACCACTTGGGCATCTGGGATTTGTACACGTGTTATGGTGTTTTGTATGTGGACTGTACTATGGCTGTTACTCCATACTGCAATCAAATGTGTAACTCAGTTAGTTTACATATGGATGAGACCTATTAATGGTATGTCCAAGTGATGTTTAATGGATGTGCACAGATCTGGCGTACGCTGGTAGTGCACGTGGAATTGGATTATACCTAAATCGCTCGGCAGCCATAATTGGCATTATACCTCCTACACTATGCCTGCACCTGGTGCAAGCTTCATGAATCCCAGGGATAATATATCTGGGGAGCGTACTGCCAATAGTGCATGCAGGCAGTGGATTTTATTATTTAGGCTTCTAATGTTTAGGTGGCAGATGAGGGGAGAGGTAGAGAAGATGTTTAAGTTTTGAAGGCTAGAGGGGATGTTATGTATTGGGTTGGATGCTTCCGATGGGGTTGGTCCTGGGTTGGGGTGGATGTCCCCATCCATTGTGAGGTTAGTTTGAGAATTAATTATTAGTTTTTGAAGTTTCAATAAAAGCTTGTAGTAGTGTTTAGTTCTAGGGTTAACATAACTGGCTCGAATGAGCTGTATGTTAGTGTAGTATGGCAGTTGGAAAGGGGTGGAGTAGTGGGTGATTGTGGTTATATGGAAGAGCATGAGTATCGGTCTGTGATCTTGGGTAGTGAGGGCCTGGGAAGGAGAGATGTTCATAATCTGTGATAAGATATGTAATTATCAGCAAGGGTAAGAGGTAGTAGGAGGGCTTTAAATTGAAGGTTGAGGTTGAGGTTTGTAGAGGCATTGAAGAGGGTTTGCAACTTACAATTGTTTAAGAATCGGGGTGGGAGGGTAGTAGATGAGGGAGAGTAGAGAAATAGGGGGTGTGTGTTGTGTTTTAGGGTGGGTCTCACAATTGCTGATTGGTTCTATAATTAGGGGAGTGGCAATTGTGGCTATAAATTTAGCACTTTTAGGGGCGGGTGGAATTTGGAGGCAGGGTGAGGTGCGAAGTGAGCCCAAGCATAGGGAGGGTGAGATCAAGAGTTTAAACCCCTGCTTCAGGATTATGCTATGCTATTTATTGGTTGGCTGTGTAATGTGATCTACTTAATTTTAATATAAATTGGATGTGTTTAATGAATTGTTATTAGCACTGAAGAAGGTGATAACCCAAAAGCTTTGCTTTGCATTTGTTTTAATAAATCATTGTAACGTTTCTGTGTTTGGTTGTTTTTCACCAGGATTATCATCCCAGGAGTCTAAGTCATTGTTGTAGTCTTGTATGACTTGCTGTGGATTACCATTAATACATAATCTTTCTCTTACACAGTAGTGGTATGGGCAGGGTTCAAAACAAGTACTGCGTCTGTTTGGAAGAACATGGCGTCTTGAAGGAAGTAACCCTGTTAGGTCTCCTGACCCTGCCAAAACAGACATTACCTATGACAACCCAACCTAGTTCCAGGCATTGGGCATATGGAGCATTGTTTGGCCATTGATATATTCACGTACCGTTTACACCCACAGTATGTCTCTACCAAGCAGAATCAGCATTTCAGTGTCTTTATCAAGAGGCGGTATTTGGCCAGATATGACTTTCAAGTGAGGGTGATGAGAAACAGTTTCAGAGGTAGGGATCTCTTGCCTGTTGGCTGGAATCTGGTTGTACTCAATGAGAGCTGGCAGTGGAATTTCTAGGTTGCCATTGAGAGGAGCTACTATAAGACCTCTAGCTCTCCTACCTGAGACTTCGGTAATGCCAGAACAAGTGCCCAGGGTGTAAGGCAGGGAATCATCTGTTATGCTGAGCAGGTCAAAGAATGCTGATCTTGCAAGAGATCGATTACTTTACTCATCAAGAATAGTGTACAGTCTTACGGCTCTTTCAGGATGACCCTTGGGGTATACACAGACCAAGCATATTTTTGCACAAGATGTGTCACCGAGTCCTTCTCCACAGACTTCAGTACATGTGGCAGCAACTGGAGTAGGAGCCACTGTTTGATCTATACTCTCCCGGCCTTGCTTTGCCTTGGGAGGGTTAACTGTGGACGGGGTAGAAGTATGCTGAAGTGGATAAAGTGTTTGTACATGATCATCACCATCACATTCTATGCACTTGACAGTCCTTAGCAACATGCCCTGTAGAAGGACAGCATTTAAAACATACCCCAGTTTCCTTAGAAGTTACTTACATTTTTGCAGGGTTTTTTTTTCCTGAGGTGAATGCATTTCCAGAGAGGGTGGTGTTTGTTATGCATGGGGCATTGGCAATCTGGGTTTTCAATTTGCTTGCTTTGATCACACTTGTTGGAAAATATAGAAGGTGTAGGTAAGACATCAGTCTGTTTAACTGAGATCGGACCTCTGCGGTCTCTGTATGAGTTGCTCAAGCTTATAAGCTTAGGAGAATGTGGACCTGAAGTGTGGGACTCTCCATAGGAGAAGCATGGGTCATTCTTTGTCTCTGCAATTTTCCTGATAAATTCAAAGAAGAATAAGAATGGGGAAAGGAAACTGTTTGCTTTCTTGTACTTTAATCAAACTGTAGTGCATTTTCCTTGGATATCGTATGGGAGCTTTGAAACTAGGGGGTTAACCCCATGAGTAGTGTCCAAATAACTGAGGCCTGGAAGGTGTATGTCCTCCTTGGCTTGCTTAAGTTCAGAAAGGAGGAAGTCACTAAGCTCCTGTAACTTTAGATTGTCCTTGCCAGATATCTTTGGGAAACTTTGCAGCCTTTTGAATAAAGCATTCTCCAGTCTGTCTCAGGCAGCATTAAGACCTACAGCCAGGTTAGCAATATGAACTTCCTTGAGATGCTTAGTATCTTCAGAGGAGCTGGGACAAAGCCACATGATGAGTATATCTAGTTCTTTGATAGCTGTAGTGTCCAGCTCACCAATTGCAGACTTAAAGGTGGATTTCCAGCCTCTGTAATTCTCCGGTCTCTTGTCAAACCGTGTGAGGCTGGTTTTGGTAAGGTCTTTGTGAAACATGTACTTTACATCCTCTGACACTTCTGTGTGTTCTGACTTTAAGTGAGGAGCTGCTGCTTGAATAGTGTTGGTCACATTAACAGCAGCACCATTGATGAATGACATTTGGATGTACGGTTTTACAAGGGCATTAAGCTGTGAAACTGGCCCAGAGTTCATGAGTGCAGGAGCTTGCAATGGGGCAGAGGCTTGGTTGACAGGAGGTTGTTGACTATCTCCACAATATGATAGGTTAGCTTGAGCAGGGCTAGGTGTGTGGTGCTAACCTTGGTTGAGAGGTACTGCAGCAATAGTCACTGGGAGTAATAGTTCTTAGGAAGTGTCTCTGGCTTCAGGAGTATCAGATAAGATGGAATGCTTGCTGCTTTGGTTGAACACATAGTCCGTAGTGCATTTAAGATAACTGTCTGTGTCCACTGGACCTATGCTGTCTCTGTCACTCCCACTAGCAGCTTGCTCTAGAACTCTTAACCTTGTCATAGCTATGGCATGTCCACACTGTTTTTCTAAGGCCTCTATTTCTGCCCTTTTGCGGATAGCTTCAGCCTGCCTTTCTGCTCCTCTGTGTGCAGCTTCTGCTTCTCTCTGACAGCTTCTGCCTCTAACTTAGCCTTCCTTTCTGCAAAGGCTGCCTGAATCTTAGCAGCATCTACATCAGCACGGGCTTTGATAAATTGTTCACTGAACATGGAAGATCTAGACTGTAAAGACCTACTAGATCTGGTGGAGTGTCTGGTAGATGCAGAGAGATGGGATCTGGATTCATGGAGTTGTGCAATTCTGACTTCGGCCTTAGTCTTTGTTTGTAATTCCAAACTGTCCCTGTCAAGATTAAGCTGCTCCAACCTCTTTAGTTCTTCTTGTGCTTCCTCAGTGTTATATCTCTGTAATAAATTAATATACTTTATGCATAGTCTCTGATAGCATTGATAGGTAGCAATAAATTGCTTGAGTGCACACTCTAATTGCAGTGCATCATAAGCAGGTTGAGAGAGGGAAGACATGTAGTTAACAGTCTTAGTCCACGAGTAATCAAGATTGGATAGCAATTCTTCCCTGTCAGTCTCAGAATTGTTTTTTGCTACTATGTAGCAAAAACATGCTTCTGGAGCATTTCTCCCCGGGACTCTGCTGAAAACAGGATCTGTGGAACCTAGTCGGACTTTCCCGGTCAACAAATGTTAAATAATAAATAAATAAATAAATAAATAAAATATAGGCTTAGAGATGCCTTTGTCTCTTGCACTTGGATCAGGGATTCAATCTAAATCTGCAAGAAATTCTGCATCTTGCTGAGTATCTGCCTCTGCTGAAAGTGTAGTGCTGTGCTGAGACATTGTACTGGTAATAACACAGTTAATACTAAAGTCTTTTCTGAGACTAAGGAAAGTATCAAAAATGTATCAATTTTGAGTTAGCTGGGTTTGCAGGGCATTGGTTTTAGGAGAAACTAGGCAGTGCAGATAAATGTCACTTTTAAATGCTCAGGGAAGAATAAAGACAGTTCCTCTGAAAGATATATGCAGTGGTCACACTATATATATATATATATATATATATATATATATATATATATATATATATTATGCATTTATATATATATATATATATATATATATATATATATATATATATATATATATATATGTCACAATTCTCCTTCCAATCACTGCTGAATTGCTGACTCACCAAAGGAATTATGTTGTGCAGAGGGTATCTTGCTGGAATGTACAGACCCTTCTCTGCAAGCTCAGATTTGGATTCAATAAATGCTGCTAACAAATCCTTAGGAGACAGGCCTACTCTCTAAAACTTAAAAGGCATTAGGAAATCTTTCAATAGCTGCCTGTGCTCTGAAACTGTTCTGAAACTTCCATAATCTGCCAACATATCCACTCTTTGAAACTTATCGATTAAGCAAGCTCTTTATGCATCAAACAAAGAACTATATAGTTACAGGAAGCAAATGTATTAAGTTGCATCTACAGCACTCCACAAATATTCCAGAGTTATCAATGCATTATTTGACTGTTCTGCCTCCCCTGGCTGTGCATAGCAAATGTAATCTCCTAATTGCAAGATGTATTGAGAAGGTTTACTCAGCACCACCGTAGTATTGGCAGATAGTTACTCAATCAAAATGGTGCCTGTGGAGACCGTTACATAGTTTACTTCAAAAACTGCACAGACCTTCATACAAGACGCATTCCAATAGGTCAAATAATGATGATTTTACACATTCCAGCAATAAGCATGTGACTGTAATGGAGTCTAACACACAAACACTGAATGAAAATGGGGGATAAAGGGTGGAGATAGCTAACAGAGCTAAGCTACAGGAAAACAGCTAGGACAAAATACAAAAAAGCAATTTCTTAGCTGAACAGCAAATGCACAAGCATGTGTAACATGACATGGATGTTAATCCTTGTTGTAGCATCTGAGAGTTATCAAGGATGTCAATGACGGCTCTAAGTTTGCTTTGGTTGGTAATCATAGTCAGCCAAAGACCTTTGGCATCATCTTTGATGTCAGAGAATTAAATAGTAAACAGGAGTTGGAACAGTATAGAGACCAGGGCAATAAGCTGGTCATGATCCTTTTTGGGGAGAATGTGCCTCAATCTTAATTTGCTAGGTTCTGTGTATAAGGCAGTTTGCTATCTATCAGGCAACATAAGGGTTTATATTTAGTTTGATAAGTTATCTATGATGCCTGAGTGAGGAATGGTTCCAAAACCTTTGGCTAGGTCTGGGTAAACTGTGCACTGACTTGCCTTCACCCAAAGTCTCAGTGACTCTTTTCATACAGTTTGAATAGGTTATCTTGACAGCATCTATCTGTCACAAACCCAAATTAATTTGTATCAAGGAATGTTAGGCTGCCAATATCCATGTTTATGAGGTCTTATGGGTCTATAGATACCAAGATAGATTGTGGGGCCTCCCTTATGTATGGAGGAATGACCATCCTAGTTTTACAAGCTGCAGGCAAAAAAACAGACGAGAGGCTGAGGTTGAACAGATTGCGTAATAGGTCTTTAAGACAGTTCTTCATACTGTCAAGGAAGACACAGCAGATTATCAGGTCCTGCTGAGCTATTATTTTTCACCTCTGACACAGCATTCTCAACATGTTTGGGGGTGATATCTCAGGGAGGTGAAGAAGGGCTGAAGTACATGTAGGTAAGGTGGAGACAGAAAGCTGAAGTTTGAATTTAACTTATTTGTTAATAGGTTAGCTTACAGCAGTGCTGGATGTTGTTTCTAAGGTATTCTGATCCAGTTGAAGAAGGACTTTCTTCAAGGATTGCCTTTGAAAGATTTGTTGTTGTGTCCAATCAATTTAATTAACTTTTTTGAGTTTAATGTTAGGGTGTGGGATTTTTAGCCTGTTACAAATGCAGGTGAGTTTTTTATTGTTGTGAAGTTTATTTATGCTATGGTTAAATCAATAAGGTTTATTTTTAAACTTGATGTTGTGTTTGTTATCAGGACCAATCCTTCTTTTTTCTTGTGTCCTCCTTTCAGTCTTAAATAATTACCATTTAATCGCATCCTCAGGTTTACGTGATGAAGGCATCAATTTCTTCATCCAGTAAACCTGAAGCAGAAAAGAAAGGAAAGGCACTACCAATATTTTCTTCCCATATTTTAGTCATTGTAGCTACTTGTCAATACTTGGCTTAGCTGCTAAAAAGAAATGCATTTTATCATATTTTAGTTTGTTTATTTTATCTACCATTCGTTCACCAGAGTAGAACACTGATCCGGGTGAACTGCTTTTGAGATCAGCCTGGGAGGATATTACAAATCATGATAATGATAATAATGAAGATTAGCAATCATTACATGTTGGTTCAAAGAAGAATGCATAATCATTTCAAGATTTATTACAACATTCGATAAGGTGCATTAACATGGACTCCAAAAGGTTACTTTATCATGGGTCCACCATTAAGATACATAATTAAATGAAGATACAAATAAATAATAGCTGCACAGTGAGAACTGCACTTTGCTGTTTGGTATATCATATATGAGCTAGGCAAAACTAAAAGTAGCAGTATGGTATAAATGTTGTATACTGAGCATGGGTGTGAACTCATAACATGGGTTTATACAAAGAACAGCAAATATGTCAATATAGCCTTGGTATTCTACTTAGTGAAAAGCAAGCAATATGCAAATATAGAAAGCATCCCCCAGTGAAGCAGGGATATAGGATGCTGTAATTAAGCTTATCCTTGTAGTTTGCGAAATTCACTTTGATTTGTATTTTTCATATATTTCTATTTCCAGAGTGTATTCACCTGTTATTTTATATAGCTATTTGTGTACTGTCTGTCATTCACATTGCATTCCATTGTGGAGTTCTTGCTCTGCACAGCTTATGTTTGTTTGTTACTCACCAGTATTCTTGTACTTTCTTTAACTTTGCCTCACCCAGGCTGATCCTGAAAATGGTCAATGTAGGTCAATGCTTTACCCAGTTTAACAAATACATAAATTATAAAAGCCCTCAATTAATAAATATCTGATGCTCCAAAGTGAGCTATGTTTATATCCCATGCTTGCAGCTGTGAGTTTTTTGAATATGGCTGAATCCACCAGATTTAGTGGGTATCTATTCTATTTATCATATCTCTCTGATTAATGAAATATTTTTATTCATCCATCACCCCTTTCTTTCCCCTATTTAAGGTATATCCTTTGTCATGTAGATTGTCTCCACTGAAGCCATTGCCCTCTGAATGTTCCTTCGTTTATTTAAAGGTTTCTATCATTCATGCCATCTTATTCTTTCCTTTCTTCAGGTACAGACATGGTAAGTAGTTAAACTTTCCTTATTAGACATACAGTTCATGCCTTTTACTATATTAGTGTCTTTGTAGCCCTTTTCTGAAGAGCTTTAATCTTGTTTATATCCTTATAGGGATGAAGCCTATAGAAATTAATGCAGATCTTCAGATATTCCCTCAGTAATCAGGGACATAGCAAGGATTTTTAAAACTGTGCATATTCTTGCAAAATGTAGCCTTCATTAAGCCCCCCAAAAAGATATTTGACAAAATATTTAACAATAAATCTTAACGAGCATACAATTTTCCTAAAAATCTAGCACATCTCATAGAACAAAATAAAATATTTTTAAAAAGTGCATGCAGTGGCATATGTGGCATATCCTTGGCTGTACCCATGAAAGCAGTTATTTTTGCACATGAATACTAAAATCCCTTATTGTTTTGGTAAGTCAGGTGATTATACATATATCAAAATCCCTGCTCATTCCACACAGCATTTATTTGTACCATCTAGTAATGCATTTTGCACACAGTTAAAGGTATATGCCAGGGTCTCTGTGTCTCACCTCTCTCTGTCTACAACTGCTGTTTCCACTAATTGCACCCCAGTTTGTTGGCTGAGTTCTTCTTTTCCAAGCAGCAGTGCATTGAGCTTATTTCTATTAAGTCTATGGAACCTACATTAGGCCTTTCCTCTCATGTTGCCAGTTTATGTGTTACTCAACCTGTTCTTTCCATAGTATCCATTGTAATGCAGATATTGTTGTCTGTAGAGGGACAAACGTTTCAAACTCTCTGCAACATGACTGACATAAATACTGAAGAAGGCTCATCCCTGCATTAAACCATATTAAGACCCCATTAGTAAAACTCATTTCCTTACTGTGAACTCATCTGCCTCAGTCTTTCCCAGGCTACCACCTCACTGTATGTTTACAGGGCTGTCCAGCTTATCTATTGTATTTACGTGGTGCTGCGGTAGTGTTGTCGCCTCACAATAAGACGCTGACTGGTTCGACTCTCAGCTAGAGCGTCTTCTGCGTGGAGACATGCGCGAATGGGCGTACCTTCATGAAGGTTGTGCGTTAGGGCTGGCAACTCAGCATATAAAAATCAACTGCCAATCATTAGCGGACCGGAGTTCCACTGTGGCAACCCTTCACTGGGAAAAGCCGAAAAACACAACAACTTATCTTTTGTGTAGCAGTGTGGCGATTCCTTACCAAATTTCAGATAAGGCACATCTACTCTGGCTTCTTAATATGGATTGACTTCTAATTTGTCAACCAGCAAGTCTTTGATCACATTTCCCTGAATCTTTATTTCCCCATGCCTTGTTTGCCATTATACCTGAACTGCAGCATGACAATGTGTGTGTGTGTGTGTGTGTGTGTGTGTGTGTGTGTGTGTGTGTGTGTGTGTGTGTGTGTGTGTGTGTGTGTGTGTGTGAATATGTGTGTGTGCATGTGTGTGAATATATGTGCGTGCGTTTGTGAATATATATTTGTGTGTGTGTTTGTATGAGTGCATGTGTGTTTGCTTGTGTGCGTGCATATGTGTGTGTGTGTGTGTGTGTGTGTGTGTGTGTGTGTGTGTGTGTGTGTGTGTGTGTGTGTGTGTGTGTGTGTGTGTGTGTCCTGTTAGGGATGTAGCAAAGCTGTGCCTGAACCACAATGTTTTGGCTTTCATTTTAAGAAGGGTTACTTGATCATTTGCTTCCAAAGGATCCACTGTCAATTCTCCATAGTCAGAACCATCCACAACTGTAACTGTTTTTCAGATTAGTCTGACATGTTCTCCATATCATGAATATATGGTACCAATAATTCTTCAGCAAGTAAACCTCCAGGTACTGAAACAATTCTCTTTCCTTCATAAGAGATTCCCCAGTTTTCTCTGCCACAGAGGTCAAGCTAAGTGATATGTAGCTTAATACATTTGTTCTGCTCCCAATTTGGTGAAGCAGAGATATTTCTTTTTCTTCAGTTGTAGAAGAACACCCTGCTTTCTCATGATTTGTTTAAGAGTCTGCTAACAAGCTTTATTAAATCTTCTGTATTTTCAGTTAGAACTCTGTGATCACTCAGATGTGGTACTTTTGTCTTAAGCATTCAGTTTTAAAAGGTTTATTGCTCTAAAATGCATAAATAAGTTTGCATCATCTGGTCAGTCCTCTTGTTTGGTGTGGCCACTGATTCATCACACTAGGAGGGTGGCCTAATGGTTAAGGTGTTTGCCTTACAAACACAAGGTGCAGGGTTTAAGGCTCACAAGGGATAACTGGCTAAGCCTAAAATGGCTCGCAAGAGCAGTTAGCTTAATACTAACCTATGAACATTTCTACTATGTCAAGATCAAATGGAAATTCACACTCAGTATTTTTCCCAGACACTTTCTATGTGTTCTACATCTCCACTTTTAAAAATGTAGTCACCCTCTCACATTTTTCTGCATTGTTTAACATACCTATGTAATGTTTTATCTTCTCTGCTAACAGTGCTTGCTTTTTCCCTTCTGTGAATAGTCTTAGATGCTGAGTTCTACTCCATCTGACTCAATTCTTTTGGTGGGATTCAAAAGCTAAACACAACAGCTTGGGTGGATATGTAATGAAACTATAATTCTAGCGCTTAACAGTATTATATAATGCAAAAGGACAGCCACAGTTGTAATTACTCAGAGGTCCAGCATGCTGCATTAACCACTAGGTGGCATGACACTGCAATCCCTCCCTCAATGTAGTTTTGAAAAACGCAATCTGATACTACAGTGACATCAGGCTGGGGGTATGGAATGTTAACAAGTAGTATATATTGTGAGTGTTTACTTTAAAATATTAAAGAGATATCCAGATCTGACCCCTTCCAAAAGTTACTGCTGTTGTAGAGGACTGTTACAGCTATAATACGTATGTGTAGTTCAGTCCTGCTAACCAGAACAGTATTTATTTTGTAAATCAAAAATGAAGTCAGCAAGCAGTACTAACTGGCACACTCTTTGCACTGAGTAGCAGACTGTTAATTCTTGGAGCCCATGTGTTTTTGAATAACACTTGACCATGCTTGCTTACCTAGACACATCATCTAATTATGGTAAGTGCAAGTGTTTCCATTCCATATCCTCCCCATTCTGTTTTAGTTTTTTTTTTATAATCCCTAAATGCTATCACCGCTGTAATGACCTTATTATACATATTCTTTGATAAAAAGTAATTATTTTTGTTTGTTTTGAAACTATTATATCATAGTAATGTGTCAATTGCTTAACATCAGACTTGACTATTTCCTTTTGAATTTGCTCCTCTCTCACTTTCCCATTTCCTGTTTATGTCAGTTGCATACTTAGACACTGCATCATCTTAAAAAAATGACTTCTCTAAAACATAGCACTCTCAGGTTCAGAATAACAGGTGGGTGAACCACCACTTACTGTAATAAGAGCAAAAACAGCAGCCATTGCTTCTCAGTCCAGGATAATCAGCAACTTACTTCTTCCCAACTGCCCATCCCAACACCAAAAAGTAGTTTATGTTTGATACACACATTCTTGAATTCTTGCACTTTTTTAATTATTTCAGAAAAGGTTTAGCACCATTATTCTGTATACATATGACCCTTCAAGCAATATTTTACCCCAACACCCTCACAGCCTCACCCGCACCTGTCCATCTTCAAATTGTATTCTTACATTGTCCTCTCACTGCTGAGGTACTAGAATGTTTTACATGGCCAGACCTCTCATTAATATTAAGATCTTTTATAGTGCATTCACGTAGCTTGTAGCATGCAATGGTCACTGTTGTTGCTTTCTAATTGTCTGTATTGTCCATCATATTATTGCCTTGCAGGGAAAGTCTCTCCACAGTATGCTGTGCTCCTTATATATTCTTACAATGTATCTGCACACAGACAGAGCAAGCTTTTGTACTGTGTTAGCAATATATATATATATATATATATATATATATATATATATATATATATATATATATATATATTTATTTGTATATTCCCCAAAGTAAACCAGATTTCCTTATTGTCATTTCACTTATACTTCAGACCATAATACAATATGACCATTCCAGCTCCATTTTTATTTGCATCGGTGTTCCTGTATCTATGCTGTCTCACAATACTACCCTTACAGAAAACACTCCCATCATTTTCAAATGCTGAAATCCTAATAGAACCCCTACAAATTAACAAATCTAAAGAGCTATGCATAGTTAGTCTGTATATCCCACCAGGACAAAATATCCAAACCCTTGAGGACATCCTTGCCTGGATGTCAGAAAATATCTACAATGAAACTATTATTATGGGAGATCATGTAAACATCAGTTGACAAGATTTAATAACTGACTCACCAACAAACAGCATAAACCTTTACAATTTCACTCAACTCGTCACCAAGCCTACCAGAATGCTCAACAGCAATACACCAGGAGCCACCCTCAACTGGATCTTCATTTCAGATCCACTTAAATACTCAAGTCCAAAGACCCTACCCAATATACTCAGTGACCTCTTACCTGTTTTCACTTATAGATCCACTCCACATATATCCAAATCTCATATAAATCCACCAGAAACCTAGAATATTTTGATCAACAAGAATTTAGCAACATTCTGAAATTCTCAGATTGGAACCCACTAAAAACTCTTCCATTGGATGAAGAATTATACTATTTTAATAAGATATTCCTAGGCACACTCAACATACCAGCCCCCTCCTCGTACTAAAAGAGAAAAATCAAACCACACACCCTGGCTAACAAAGACCGCTAAACAACTCCTACAAAATAGGGAAAACACCTGGAAAGAATTGCATAAAAACAAAAAATAATGTAACCTACTTAGATACAAATAGTTACGAAACAAAGCTAAAAAGCTAGTATGTACTGACAAGAGAAACTATTTCTCTAACCAACTGAGTAACCATAGAAACAACTGAAAAGAATACTGGAAAAGCATCACTAATCTTCTTACCCCTGGCACCAAACAAAATCCATCACCATGCCCAGAAAAAACACCATCACAAATAGCCACTATGCTCAACTCACATTTTATAAACAGCATACACAAATTAATAACCAACTCCTCTCCCTCTACCCTCACCTTATCAAATTATTTTCCCCCTCCTCGTCTACCCCACAAAAGCAGTCCTCACTTAGAAAGATCCTGCCGCTCCCTCATAGACAATTCTTTCCCCCTTCATCAAAGCAATATTACACCATCTGGCCTCTTTTCACTATAACCAATACCAACCGCAGAAATTCAGAGACTCAGAAAATTAAAACCATGCTCCCTCTCATCTAATGACATCCCACCAGAATACTTAAAACTCACTGCCAAGGCCATAGCATACCATGTTACCATTCTGATGAATCACTCAATTACAGAATCCTATGTCCCCATCCTCTGGAAAAAAATCCATCATCACGCCACTTCACTAGGTGACTCCAATGAACCCTCTAACTAACATCCGGTCTTTATCCTGTCCCCACTATCCAAACTCCTCGAAACGTGCAGCCATAAACAATTACTTCACCATCTCACACACAACAACCTACTCACCCCTGCCCAACATGGCTTTCATCCAGGACTTATCTCCTTCAGGGATATTGTACAAAGATCCATCGACTCAAGTAATATTACTTTACTACTACTAGACCTGTCGAAGGCTTTAGATACAGTATCACACAAAAACTTTTACAATACCTTTCTAATATTGGCTGCACTCCACCCACCCATGAATGGTTTAATATTTACCTCACTAATGGGCAACAATGTGTAAAATGTCAAAATACCCTATCAGAATACCAAACCAACCAAATTTGAGTACCACAAGGGTCCATACTTGGACCTTTACTCTTTAACATATTTACCAACAACCTTCACACTGCTTCTCCTTTTAGCTCTATTATCCAATATGCAGATGATACTACCATCATCTCTTCCTCAAATAACCTACAACACCTCCAACAAATAATCCAAGATACATTCACTGCAATCAAAGCCTGGTTAACCGAATCACAACTACTCTTTAATACCAAAAAAAACAAAGATGCTAATCTTCGCAGCAAAACCCCTCTTAGCTGACTCTTACTTTCATATTTTCTCCCAAAGCAACACAGAAACTGAAATTGCATCCCATGCTAAACTGTTAGGTATTACCATTGACAATAAACTTACATTTGAACACCATATTAGTAGTGTCATTAAAAAAAAAACACTGCAAATTAGGTGCTCTGTACAGACATAAACATTACATGGACAGCACCACCAAAAAAGCTCTCGCCAACATTTACTTGCTCCCCTCCCTATTATACGGTACCCCCCATTTTACTAACCTGCACTCATCTCTACAAAATAAGCTCCAGTCCTGCTACCATAAAATCACCAAATTTGCCACAGGCAGCTCATACCACCCACATCACAAATTTATTTGTTAAGTGGGTAAGTGAATTTGTCCTTCCGGGACCTTTTTTGGTCATTTCATGGCCACAAAGAGAAGGATAACTATAAAGCATACGGAGTGTTTGGAGCAGTCAGAAAACAGACATTTTATTCAGAGAAAATGGAGGGAAACCACCAAACTCTTAAAAAAATTCAAAGCTGTTATGGGGAATGCAAAGTCTACTGGATGTCAGACATGAACACAAGGTACTGGAGCTGTGAGACCTTAACCACAAAGGCACTGTGCTGCCATCAAGTAAAAAACTGCATGTTTGCCAGTAGCTGTATGATAGAGTCAAACCCCAATTGTCAGGGATGATAATTTCTTGTTTGGATCTATCACGTCATAAAGCAGTCTTCATGGATGTAGTGTAGTTGGATGTGTTGTATCCCAAATGAGACTTTTGTTCCTTAAACAGATGTCCTATGCATAGGCTTTTGCACACTGTGTACCACTTTATCATGAAAACAAACTTTATAAGTAGCGTTTTTTAACTTGCTTCCTCCATACTGGCAAGATCTATTAAGATTCACGATCCAAGCAATTAGTATGCACAGAACTCCCCAGAGACTCTAGTATATAAGCTGTGTCATTAAGCAAAACACTCTGTATAACTGTCCTTAGTGCTTAGTTCAAGCATGCCAGTATAGTTTGACTGGCTGTTTGTGGATGAGTCATTATATTGCATGTTATTACACAACAAAGAAACATGAACTCTGATTTATGTCCAGATGTTATGTACATATTTTCTAACTGTATTAAAGCTACAACTAACATGTTCATGCTTTTGTCTCTTTGTAGAAATATCCTTTAACTTGACTTCATCTGAATTGTCTGGTAGTAAATATTGTATTCAATGTACATTCTATAAGTATTTTATGAGGATTTAGTGAATGAGGTTACTAGAGGCTGGACTCAACTCTGAATATTTTTTCATTATACATTGGTATTCCAAATTGAGAGAAACAAATGGTCACACTTGGTCTTTCTAGCATCTTCACAGCTTAATCTCTACTGGCAGTCATTAGGTTGTAGTTTGAAGCAATGAAAGCAGAAGAATCAATCGAATATTAAAATCAAACACTGACTAACACTACAGATGCTAGCTACAACTCTTCTGGTGAGTAATAAATGAAAGTCAGTCCTAAGTGGTGGGATTTCAGCAATACACTCTCTAATTTGTATATGTTCTCAACAAAGTCAAGAAAAATTGTTAATTAGGTAAAACTTCAAGTATAGTTTAATCCCAACACATAACCCATGCATACTTATTTAACCACATAGCAACTGTACCACTAAAACTTGTACTGCCTAGTAATATAAGGATCTATGAATGTAGCCCTGAATAAAACAAGCATTGCAGCAAAACTCACCACAACACCTTCCCTTTAAGCACTGGCAAACTCTGTTTGTAATTTTCATATTAATGACTACATTTATGATTACTTAGAGATGCCCCTTTCTTCAGGCCTAAGTTTACTTACTCCTCACTACCTGTAGAGGTCAGCCTTTCCAAGGGTCAGCAAATTAAATGCAAGTCAAGGTTTATACTTTTTTGAAATAGCAAAAAGTTTCTGGATCCTCCAAAGTGATTTTCTGTTATTGAGTCTCTACGTGTTTGACCCTCATCTTACTTCTGTGGCATCCAGGATTCAGCACTATGCATCCCTAGGCAGCGTACTAGACCAAGACCTTCCCCACCCATACCGATATCCTGCTACTTGGTCATCTGGGTTCCAAGTCAGAACTCTCGGCAATGCTTCTGTTTTTAATAGCATCACAAGTACTGTGCAACACCAGTTTCAAGATAAAAGAAACAGTGGATTTTGTTTACATTATGAAAGAAAACATAATTAGGATTTTATATATTACTTATTTACTTCCTGTGAGAAAAATGTAAAAATGTGCAAAAGTGCATGTTAGTTGTGAACTGAATCTGAATATATTTGCTTCTGGGGAGCTGGGAAAATGTTTTATTCAACAGACAAGTTCAAACTCAAAGTCAGAACCATAGCTAGGTAATCAAATCACCTTATGCAGATCCCCTCTAGTCAAAGACGAGGAGCAAAGAATAAAAATAAAGCTGAAGACCAAAGTTAATTAAATAAAGTAAGACCAGTAATGTAGCGAGCAGCTTACTACATTTGCAACCCCACACAAAGAGCAGCTCAAGCTCTTCACCTGTCCACAAATGCAGTATCCATTCATTTATAAAACCAGTACTCCACCACCACTGGCA